>NW_007253740.1:51955-112834 GCF_000164805.1 Carlito syrichta | reverse complement strand
ACTGGAGTGCAGTGGCCGCTCCTGGCCACCGCAGCCTCGACCCACTGGGCTCCGGCGATCCTTCCACCTCAGCCTTCCGAGTAGCCGGAATTATAGGCATGCGCTACCACGCCCAGCTAATTTTTGATTTATTGTAGAGATGAGGTCTCACCAAGTTGCCCAGGCGGGTCTCGAACCCGCGGGCTCAGGCAATCTACTCACCTCAGCCTCCCAAAGGCGCAGGATTACAGGCTGAGCCACCGAGCCCGGCTGTGTTCCTTTTCTTATTGATTTCTAGTTTTAAAAAAATATATTAAGGTAATTCACCTTTCCTAATTTGTCAGTTGTCTTTTGATTTATTTGAAGTGTTTTTTGCTGTGTTGGAATTGTTTATTTTTATATAGCTAAGCGACCAATATTTTCTTTAGAGATTTGCAGATCCGTATCATAAAAGTTCTCTTTTGCTCTGGAATTATTAAAATAATTTACCCGTATTTTCAAATACTATTATGGTTCCATTTTAAAAACAGCTTTGTTTTTTGAGTCGGAGTCTCACTCTGATGCCCAGGCTGGAGTGCAGTGGCACACTCATAGCCATCCCAGCGTCCACCTGCTGGGCTCTGGCGATCCTTCCGCTTCAGCCTTCCAAGTAGCCAGAGCTACAGGTGCACGCTACCATGCCCAGCTAATTTTTTTATTTATTGTGGAGATAAGGTCTCACCAAGTTGCCTCGACTGTTCTTGAACCCCCAGGCTCAGGCAATCCACTCACCTTGGCTTCCCAAAGTGCTGAGATGACAGGCTGAGCCACCGAGCCGGCCAAAAAAAAAAAAAAAAACCCAAACAGCTTTATTGAGATATATACCATAAAATTAATTCATTTTAAGTTTACAGTTCAATGAGTTTTAGTGAATTTATATTTTTACAATATTACTAAAAGCCAGTTCTATGATACTTTCATCACTGTGGTTTTATTTTTATATTTGAATTTTTATTTGATGTGGAATTTATTTGGTGTAAAGAGTCAGAGGGGCATCCACTGGCGTTTCTTACACCTGTCTAGTATTCTTGTCCACTTATTGCCTAGTCTATTGTTTCCCCAGTGATAAGGCAGTGCCACCTCGATTGCATGCTAAATTAAGTACGTGGGCCTGTCCCTGGTCTTTCTCTTCCTTCCCATTGATTTGTGGGATTCATGTTCCAGAACTATGATCTTATATACGTTGTCACTTTAGAATATTCTTTAGTGTGTAGCCAAGCAAGCACACCTTCACTGGCCTGAGCTACACTTCATTTTGGCCCTTCCTTGTGGTTGTTTTTCCACAAACACTCAAGAACCAGCCTGTCTAGAGCTTAAAAACTCCATGTCCAGCACCACTCTATCAACATTTTTATTAGAATTGCATTAAATTTATTCATTACTGGAGCATTGGCATCTGAATACTCATTTTTCCAAGAATAGGGACAGAGCTCTTTCTTTCTCAACTTTGGTGTTCTTTTGTGTTTCTCGAGCATTTTAGAGCCTGTGGAATCCTACACATTCTTTTAATTGATAAGTATTTCATCCCCTTTCGTTGCTATTGCAAAGGAGGTGTTTTCTGTTATATTTTCTACCTGATCGGGCAACTTGATTGGGTGACTTATAAATAGGGTGTTGTTTTCTGTGAGTTGAATTTATTCTCCCCAGATTAAATGTATTCTGTTATTGTTTGTTATAGTTTCTCTGTTGATTTTCTTGGGTTTTCCAGGTATGCAGTCTTACCTGTTGCAGATGGTGATCATTTTACCTCCTTTTTGATTTTAAACAAATTTATTTTAATAATTTTGTTGGCTACTATGTCCAAAATAATTTTGTTGGCTACTATGTAGAGGTGGTTGTGATTATTCCTGTCTTAGTCCTAGTTTTGCTGAGAATACTTCATTTCCCTTTAAGCATGGAATACATACATATATATATATGTGTGTGTTTATATATCCATGTTATATTACTTGATTAAGAGTTTTTGGAGGCCAGGTGTGGTGGCTCATTCTTGTAATCCCAGTGCTCTGGGAAAACTGAGGTAGGAGGATTGCTTAAGCTCAGGAGTTCGAGGTCAGCCTAGGCAGCATAGTAGAACTTCGTTGCGGGGGGCCAGCCCCTGCAGATATTGGGGGTCCTTGGTAGGAAGGATGGCATCAGCGATTAAACTGGAGGGATAGATATTAAAAGAAAGAAAGATGGAGGGACAGATATAAAGAAGAAGAAAGAAAGCGGGGGGGAGAAAGAAAGAGACTGGACTCTGTCTAGTGCAGAAGCTGTTTAATGGGACAGATTGTAAGTCTTTTATCCTAAATTTTCACAGGTTAAATCACAAGACTTTCATGTGAACACGAAGCCAGGTGGATGAGGGGCGTCCCCCACCCACCAGGCGTTTCCTCAAGCATGAGGAAGGACAATCCCAAAATTATCTCACTGTACCTTATACTTGGTCAGTGTTCCTCAAAAGCAATACAACAATTCTAACATCATAATATTCTAATAATCAATAACTTCTAAAGCTTATGCATACACAACACCTAATGACTAACTTAAATCCTAATACCTTTCTATTCTATGCTAATTCTACCTACACTATAGAAACTCTTAATTATAACTCAAACCAGTTCCTAAAGAATGTGGCCCAGTCCAAAGATCACGCCGGGCCATTTCTAGCAGCAATTGATTACAATCTCTTAACAAAATGGCTATTCTAAAATCCTATATATCTATCTTAACTTCTATAAAAGTTTCTAATTCCTAATCCCAAATATATAAAGCTGGTCATCAGCAATAAAGCTTCTAAAATAAAACCCAAATATAAACTGTAAATTGTACTAAAGCCAAAACCACAATAGTAGAAAATGGGAAATTTCTAAAGTTAGCAGTATTCTTATTAAACCTCAAAATATCATGTTTGATCATGCTTGAACTAACAATTCCCTGACGTTAGCATGACCTATTCTACAATACTTTCTATGAGTAAAATAAATTCAATTTCTATAATAAGTAGAAAAACCCTACACTAACTGTAGCTAAAACCGGTTTAAAAGAATGCAGCCCAGTCCAAAGTACACGCTGAGCCCTTAGGAATGTGGCCCAGTCCAAAGTTTGTGCTGGGCCGTTTCTGGTAACTCTAGATAATCACCTATACCATCTAAAGCTGAAAACAGCTCTCCGTATGTATATACTAATTCTACAAATATACTTTTAAATCTTATAAAGAAGCTTGTACCGAATAGAAGGCTCCCAAATGTGACTTGAGTTTGAATTATATCTAATACCTAAACCGAAACCGCAGTTCACGGGAAACAGGAACGATGAGTTTCTAGAGTGAGCCATGCCTGTCACAGTCACAGAACCTTCAGCTTAGGTCAGCAGAGTTCCTTTTGGCTAAGTGTGCCAAATAGAAAAAGGGAGGAGGGAATGGGATCAACAGCTCCCGAACACATCCTAGTGGTCTTGGGGTCCACGGCCCTCCCTGATCCCTAATGCTCAGTGGGCCTCCGTGGCCGGCTCCCAATACTTTGTCTCTACAAAAAAAAAGCTAGAGATGATGACATGCACCTGTAGTCCTAGGTACTCTGGAGGCTGAGGCAGGAAGATTGCCTGAGCCCAGGAGATCCAGGCTGTGGTGAGTGGTAATTGTGCTACTGCACTCCAGCCTGGGCAACAGAGTGAGACCCCCAACTCAAAAAAAAAAATTTTTTTTTTGGAAGCCCAGCAGAGGTAAAAATTCATTCATTTGATAGTGATTATTGCAGGCCTGTTAGCTCTGGGGGGAGTTCCAGTCCTGGGGTATAGTGGGAGATAAAACAGAGACAAAGCCTGTCAAGAAGCTTGTCTATTGAAACAGACAGCAACAGGAATCCAGTAATTAATACATGTCAGGTGTTGTAAAGTAAAGGAAGATGATGACTAGAGGATAATGTAATGAATCACATTACGGTGATCAGAAAGGGATGCAGAATTATTTCCAATTGTCTTATTATTCTGTCTTCTTTCTGTTTAATTTGGAGTTTTGAATACAGTTGCTTTTCTTTTGATCCCTTCTCTCCTGGCCCTGGGCTCCTGTGTCTTCTGCAACCCTAGAGCAAACTTAGTCCACCCACTGGTTGGTATTTGCTTGTTCTCATATCATTTCCAGGACGCGGATTGTCTTAGAAACGAACTGAACTTGTTAGACAGCAGGGTCATTTATCACCCTGGATGGGGATACTGTTGCCAGGGCAACTGGCTTCATTCTGGGACCTCAGTCTCCCAACGTGACCCCTGACAAGATCGTGGCATCTCTGAGCCTTCCTGGGTATCAGTTTCCTTTTGCTGGCCCAGGCCCGGTGGCTTCTGTGTGACGTGGCCACTCTCTGCCTCCTTTTCTGTCCCCTCTTCTCTCTAATCCCCTGTCAGACCTGCTGGATGCCAAGGGTGAGATGGGAGTGACTTTTGTCTTGGTGATTTTCTGGATAAGTACCATGCCATGGCTCTTGGCTCCCCCAAGGTACCACCTGGTTCCAGGTGACCCATCTTAGGTGAGACTCGGGATCATGACTCAGCTGACAAAACCCACATGGAAATGGGGTCTGTGGCTCCTTTCTCGTGCTGTGTAAGCTCTCCCCTGCCAGTCCTCTGTGTTATTATTTCTACAAAAAGATGTCATTGAATCTTCATTATTCCACGGCCCAGTGGCTGCATTCCAGTTATTAAACATTTTCTAATTCTTGAATAATTGCTTATTTCTTATGTAGTCCTCAATGCCTCTTACTTTCCTAAAGGAATTTGGTTCTAAATTTGGCCAAACCATGTTTGCTCTGCTCCACACCACTGTCATTTTGCCTTTTTTTTTTTTTTTTTTTTTTTAGAGACAGGGTCTCACTCTCACTCTGTCACCCAGACTGGAGTGCAGTGCCATGATCACAGCCTCACTCAGGCAATTCTTCCATTTCAGCCTCCCAAGTAGCTGGGACTACAGGTGTGAGCTATCATGTCCAGGTAATTTTTAAAATTTTTGTAGAGATGGAGTTTCCCATATTGCCCAGGCTGATCTTGACATCCTGGCCTCAAAGAGACCCTCCTGTCTTTGCCTTTCAGAGTGCTAGGATTACAGATACGATCTGGCCCCATCTCGCCTTACTTTATTTTATTTTTTGAGTCAGAGTTTCACTGTCACCCACACTGGAGTACAGTCCAGTTGTACACTTACAGCCACCACAACTTCAACCTGCTGGGCTCAGGAGAACCTTCCACCTCAGCCTTTCAAGTAACTGGAACAACTGCAAGACTAGGTCTCACCAAGTTGCCCAGACTGGTCTTGAACCCTGGGCTCGGGCAATCCTCTCACCTCAGCTCCCAAAGTGCTGAAATTACAGGCAGGAGCCACCATGCCCAGCTCCATCTTGCATTTTGACGGTCCCTGCTTGTGCCCTTGGCCCCACCCTGTGTTCCCCAGCCCGAGTGACTCTTTCAGTGGCCGTGTCAGATCACGTAGCCCTTGAGAATTTTCAGCGGATTCCCATGGAACCTACAGTAAAATCCTAAGTCCTGTCTGTGGCCTGTAGGCTCTCTGTGACCAGGTTCCTGGCTAAGTCTCTGACCCCCTTTCTCAGGCCTCTACCCAAAGGCCTCTACTTTCTAGACCGCTCTGTGTAAAGTAGCACTCCTCCCCCCTCACTCTCCATCCCCTTGCCTTGTCTTGTGTGTGTGTAGAGACAAAATCTTGCTATGTTGCTCAGGCTGGTCTCAAACTCCTGGGCTCGAGCAATCCTCCCACCTTTTATTTTTTATTTTATTTTATTTTGTTTTGCTGAGTTGAGTTGAGTTTGGAGTCCCACTCTTGTCGCCTAGGCTGGAGTACAGTGGCACACTCACGGCCACCCCATTGCTGACTTGTTGGGATCCAGTGATCCTTCCGCCACAGCCTTCCAAGTAGCCGGAACTACAGGTGTGCACTACCACGCCCGACTGACTTTTGATTTATACTGTAGAGACGAAGTCTCGCCAAGTTGCCCAGACTGGTCTCGAATCCACTGGCTCAGGCAGTCCACTTGCCTCAGCTTCCCAAAGTGCTGGGATTACAGGCGTGAGCCACTACGCCCAACCCCTTGCTTTATTTTTTAAACAACACTTATTACTGACGTATTGCCGGACGTTGTGTTATGTCTTTATTTGGTCATTGCCTGTGGCCCACACTCGAATGTAAAGCTTCACGGAGAGAGCAGGGCCCTGCCCTGGTTTTGTTGCTGCTGGCACGTAGCAGAAGCTCAATATACGTGTATCAGAAGAAGGAATGACCCTTGCCGTTTCTACTTTGCTCTCAGCTGAAAGAAGTAAGTGGGACCTAGAAGAATGGTATCCTGAATTGCTTCATTCATGCACTGGAGTTCTTTTCAGTCTTCTGGAAGAGGTGTTTTTTAGGGGGTGGGGTATGGAGGACCCTTATTTGTAAACATGTATTGGTCAAATAGAAAAATGATGTATTGAGCACAAGTCTCTGATTCCAACTTCCACCAAAGCTTAGAGGCGTGGGGGTGGGACTTCCACCGGGGCCTCCTGGGAGGCCTGAGGGAACAGTGACTCTCCTGTCTTCCTTCTCTGTATGCATGATGAGACTTCATCATTCCTGGAGGGCGGGGGGGGCGTTAAGTGGTGTGATGGCATTGTGGGTAGTGGCTTAGCACCCAGGGCCTGTCACCAGGCTGCCAGGGTTCAATTCCTGGCTCTGCTGTTTATTAGCTGTGAGAGGCTGGGCAGGTTTCCTCACAAGGTGCATGTGAAGAGCACCTTGGACCCTCGAGATGCACACACAGGTGGTGACAGTGCTCTTCGCAGGGTCATCTGGAGAATTAATGGAGAAAGGCACGTGTCGAGCTTTGAACAGGGCCTGGCCCTTCGTATGCTCCCAGGACGGTGGAACACCACACCATAGCCATCACTGCTGTAAGCTCGTGAATCCCCTTGTGGAAAAGCTGTTCTTCCCTTCTTATTGGTGATCTTGAGAGAGGGACTGTCCGACCCTGTACCTCAAAGAGACCTTTGTTAAAGGAAGATCCTTTTGTTGTTGTGGTTTTGAGTCGGGATCTCACTCTGCCAGCCAGGCTGGAGTGCAGTGGCACGATCATGGCTCACCACAGCCTTGACTTCCTAGTCTCAGGCGAGCCTCCTGCCTCAGCCGCCCAGGTACCTGAGACTGCAGGCACCACCACGCCCAGCTAATTTTTTGATTTTTTGGTTTTATTTTATTTTATTTAGAGACAAGGTCTTGCTATATTGCCCAGGGTGATCTTGAACTCCTGGACTCAAGCAATGCTTTGCACTGCAGCTTCTAAAGTGCTGGGATTATAGGCAATGTAGTGACCGAATGTTCATTCCGAGAGACCACCAAGAGCCAATTCCGATGAAAGTTCAAGAGAGTCTTTATTTACAAGCTCGAGCCTGGGCCTCTGTCGACAGAGGAGTACATTCAGAGGCTTTGATTTCCTTAAGCAGGCTTTGATAAAAGGCTTTGATGCCTTTTATGCTTTTATACAAAGGGAGGAGGAGTTTGGGGGGGCTTTCCAGTTTTGTTACCATTTAATTGGGTAGTTCCTCTGGTGGTCAGCTTAATCGTGGAGGATTGGCTAGCCTGACTCGGGCTGACCTTGGTCCACTAGCTAGGGAAGTTGCAGAGACATCTGGAAACTTAGGTGATTACCCCCTGGCACCTGA
Organism: Carlito syrichta; assembly: GCF_000164805.1. Classification (NCBI taxonomy): domain Eukaryota; kingdom Metazoa; phylum Chordata; class Mammalia; order Primates; family Tarsiidae; genus Carlito; species Carlito syrichta. Next base: position 105,139 of record NW_007253740.1, on the reverse strand, counting down.
TTGGTTGTTGCTAAGGGGATAGTGAGATAAGGGAAGAATAACTGGAGCTTTGCAGTTTTCCCCATAACTGGAGCTTTAAACAGTTACAGGTTATGTTTTAAGACAGAAAACTAAAAACTAAAAATGACTGTGTTATTGTCCACAAGCCGATTACATATTTATTGGGTTATAGCATGCTTTTAACCTAAGTCTATGGTATACTTTATTATTGTCCTCTCAGCGTGAGCCACTGCACCTGGCAGAAGATACTTTTATATTTTGCAGACATTTTTTTTTTTGAGCTGGAGTCTCACTCTGTTGCCCAGGCTGGAATGCGGTGGCACACTCATGACCACTTCAGCATCCCCCTGCTGGGCTCCAGCAATCCTTCCGCCTCAGCGTTCCAAGTAACTGGAACTACAGGCGCATGCTATCACGATGGCTAATTTTTTATTCATTGTAGAGACGAGGTCTTGCCAAGTTGCCTGGACTGGTCTCGAACCTGTGGACGCAGGCAATCCACTCTCCTTGGTCTCCCAAAGTGCTGGGACTATATACTGAGCCCCTGAGCCCGGCCTGCGGACCCTTTTTGTCAGTTAAATGAGGCAGTTTGTGTAATGTCTAAACATTCAGGGTTGTGGTCAGACCCTGGGAGTTTGTTCTGTGTTTGGCATTTTTAACATACCTTGGCATCTCATGTGGATTGTTGCCCTTTATGTCTTACCTCTAAGAGTAAAAATGCTTCATTTGTTAACTGGGCATGCATGGAAGAGAAAACCCATTTACTGCTTGTTTCAAATCATATCACTAAAAACACGTATGGCCAAACACTCTCAAGAAGGGAGACTGTGAACGCCCAGGTAGCTTTCTTTTAGCTCATGATAAAAGGCATCTCTGTGCGAAGCACCTGGGAGCTTCTGGAAGGGCGCCCTCTAGACGGGAGTCTGGGAATGCAGTATAGACACGTGACCAGGTTTAGCCAGTCCTTTGAGACCAGCGTTTCTGGAAAGAAGCTCAAAGACCTGGTATGAGGAGACAGTACTGCAAATTCCCAGACAGGGTTAACATCTGTAATGTCAGCCAGGCTCGGTGGCTCAACCTGTCATCCCGCGCCTTTGGGAGGCTGAGGTGAGTGGATTGCCTGAGCCCGTGGGTTCGAGACCCGCCTGGGCAGCGAGACCTCATCTCTACAATAAATCAAAAAATCAGCCGGGCGTGGTAGCGCATGCCTGTAATTCCGGCTACTCGGAAGGTTGAGGCAGAAGGATCGCCGGAGCCCAGCAGGTCGAGGCTGCGGTGGCCGGGAGCGGCTACTGCACTCCAGTCTGGGCGACAGAGTGAGACTCCACCTCAAAAAACAAAACAAAACAAAACATCTGTAATGTCCTGGCAAGCTGTGTATTTTGTTTTAAAGGTTCATCCCAAAGGAGGAGTCTGAAATGCCTTGAAATGCATGAAAGAGCTTGCATAGTTCATTTTTTAAAGAAACGACGAATCCATGCCAGTTCATTTAAAGTGTGAGCAAGAGAACCTCTTGAAGCTGAGAATGATACATCAGACACCGAGTGCCTTTTCAATTAAAATAACAATGATAATATTTATGAGTCGTGTCCTTGATGCTGAAAACCAGATGGAAAGTCGGACGTGATCGTGAGAACGTGAAAGGCGCTTCCTTGGAGGGAGTGTTGCTTGTTTGAAGTCTGGATCATGCCCGCTGAACAGACACGCCAAGCGACTTCCTTGATCTTTTCAACAGCCTAGAAAATGGCAAACCAAAGCGGATTGAGTGTTTGGGAAAGCCAGGCGTTGAGAGAGGTTGCGTAACCTCTGGAACGGTTTCATGGTGTGCGTTTCGTGGAGATCACAGAGGCCGCGGTTTCTTGGCACCAGCGCGTTGCAGGTTGACAAAGTGAGCCCTGGTGAAGCGCTTGTGGTGGGTACTGTTGGATTCTGCCCACCACGGGGCGGGGAGCTCTGTCCTCAGTGATGCTTGTCTGGAAAAACTCCTGGAGAAAGTCATTCTGGTGGTTAAAACAAGAGTTTCGGACAGTTTTTTCCCCTCCTCTCCAAATATGTACCTACTTCGTTGGTAGATCACATTCTGCTTTTTGGCTCGTTGATGATGGCATCACTTTGTTTACCCCCAGAGGCTGGGCATTTGCTAATTAAGAACTTGTAAATCGGAGGCCGGGCCCAGTGGCCCACGCCTGTAATCTCAGCACTTTGGGAGGCAGAGGCGGGAGGATGGCTTGAGCCCAGGAGTTTGAGACCGGCCTGGGCAACATAGCGAGACCTTGTCTCTACAGAATATCAAAAAATTAGCCAGCTGTGGAGGCTAACACCTGGAGTCCCAGCAACTTGGGAGGCTGAGACGGAAGGATCGCCTGAGCTCCCAGGAGATTGAGGCTGTGGTAGCTGTGATCAAACCACTGCACTCCAGCCTGGGCCACAGAGTAAGACCCTGAGTCAAAAAACAAAAACAGAAAAATTATAAGAGCGTCAGACCGACTTTGCATTTCTGCTACTCACTCGCCTCATTTTCCTAATCTGTAAAATGGACATACTGTCAGAGCGATTATCAGAATTAAAAATCTATTATGTTGATAGTCCTGGGTTGTAACTCTTAGAATAAAATAAGTATACATGATTCATGCTGATAGAAATCATTGAATGAATAAATAAATGGTGGAGCGGAGGACCAGACTGCCAATTAATAAATGTAGAAGTCATGCAGTTGATTGGAAGTCACCGCTGGAAGAATGTCATAGTAATGACTGTCGTAATATCGTAGGTCAGTACCATGGATGTATACAGAAATTTGTGGGTGAGTGTATGAGAAGAAACAGAATATTTGCATAGTCTTAAAGTATCTCCCTCTAGAATACTTAAAAAAAATTTTTGTTTTCCTGGCACTGAGCTCTTATTTTTTTACAAAGAGAAAATAGTACTTGGCAGTGGAGAAATCCAGCAGACACCACCATGCCCAGGTGATCAAGGTCAAACATTACCAGTGATAAAAAACATGATAGCACGTGTCATCAGATATGATGCGTTAGGAAGGCACAACATAACAGGTGCGGTGGTGTTCTGGCCAAAAGTGTGTATAACCTCAATCTGAAAAATACTAAGGACATTTCGGAGTGAACTTTTTAAAAAGTATTACAGATGAGAGAGGAGAGGAAGGAGATGTGAGGGCTGTCATGTGGGATCCTGGTTTGGGTCCTGGACCAGAAAAAGAAAAAAAGAAGTTAGTAGGAAAATTGAAATTCAAATATGAGGTGTAGATATAGGCAATAGTATTTGACAATGTGAATTTCCTGATTTTGATAACTGCAACTTTTATGTAAGATGTTGACCGTAGGCGAAACTGGGTGAGGGGCATACAGCAACTCTGTGTGCAACGTTTCTGTAAATCTAAAACTATTTCAAAGGAAGATGTTTAAAAATATTCACTATACACATAAAGCACTTCATAGAGTCCTTGGAATGTAGTATGTGCTCAGTAAACATTCCCAGTGATCACTACTACTTCTGTTGTTTCTTTTGCGGAATGTGGTTATGGATACCCCTGGTTCTGCCTGGGACTTACATGGGCTCTGCAGTGTGTGAGAAGGTGCTCTTCTGTTTTGTCGTAGGGCTGTAGGCCTGGCAGTCGTGGTCCCTGACAGCTGGTATCACTGCTCCTCCCCGGAGAAGCTTAGGCTCGTGAGCTGACCTCTGGCCAGTACCTCTCTGGAGAAGAGGGGCTACAACTGATTATCGGCCCAGTGAAGCTGTGCTTGGAATCTGGGCATAGAAGCATCAGAACCACTTTCTCGTTGCCTTCTTCTATAAAAGTGTCATGGCCAGCTGGGCACAGTGGCTCAGCCTGTAATCCCAGCACTTTGGGAGGCCGAGGCAAGATGATTGCCTGAGCCTGGGGGTTCGAGACCAGCCTGGGCAACGTGGCGAGACCTTGTCTCTACGGTAGATCACAAAAACTAGCTGGGCATGGTGGTGTGCATCTGTAGTTCCAGCTACTTGGAAGGCTGAGGCGGAAGGATTGCCGGAGCCCAGCAGGTTGAGGCTGTGGTGGCCGTGCGTGTGCCACTGCACTCCAGCCTGGGTGACAGGGAGTAAGAATCCAACTCAAAATAAATAAATAAATAAATAAATCATGGCCTGGTGGCAGCTGATGTTTGCAGACTACTCAGTGACTCCGAAAAGATTATTCAGGGGAGTCTCATTGAACTTTGTGATTTTAGAAAACCCACTTTGTGGACTGGAAGAGTGGATTCGTTCAGCTCAGACTTAGGCGCTGTCACACAGAGACCCAAAATCCCATTGTCCAAGTAAGGTACGACGAGTTTGTTATGCTCTCCTAGAGGTTCCGAGGTGACCAACTAGAGCTGGCCGGGGGCTCACTGGTCATTAGCACAGACTTCCATCCGGGGTCAGACGTGGCTACCCAGTTTCCCAGCTAGTAGGAAGAGGGGAAGAAGGGAAGCTCCTTTGAACTGTTTTTAATGATGAGTGGGAGAATCTGAACATTTCGCTTCTGCTCAAAAACCATTTGCAAGAACTTGGCTGCTGGGTCACGCCTCAAAGTGCAAGTGAAGCTGGGCACAGGGATCTCCAGCTGGGCAGCTGAATGTCCCGCTAAACACTGGGGTAGGGGATGTCATCGTTAAAAGGGACATGGATACTAGGGGAGACATGGCAGTCTTTGCCGAAAGGCCCTTCTGCTGTTTTTGTGTAATCCAGAGAGTTCTTTATAGAATGACTTGCAAGTCGCTTCCATACCTTCAAGCTTGCATCTTGTTACCTGCCAGGAAGTAAGGTCTTAGCTCTCATCAGCAGAGGTGGTGGTCTGATCGTAGCCCCAAAGCGTAGGGAGTTGGTGTGGACCTTTCAGCATGGTGTGCTTTTGAGGGCGTTCAGGGCTCCTTTCCTTTCTCACCGTGGACTTGCGCTTCTCGTGGAGAAAGACCTTTTAGGACACAGACCTGCATCTTTTGCCTACAGTGGAAAAATGGCCACAGCTCTAGATTGGGTCCCTGCAGGATAGTCCTCATAGGCCTGCCGTGGAAGTCCTCTGCTCAGAAATTGACCTCACCAGCCTGGGCAACATAATGAGACCTTGTCTAGCTACTTGGGAGGCTGAGGTGAGAGGATTGCTTGAGTCCAGGAGTTGGAGGCTGTGGTGAGCCTTGATCATGCCACTGCACTCTAGCCTGGGTGACAGAGTGAGACCCCCAACTCAAAAAAGAAAAGAAAAAGAAAAGAAAACAAATTGACCTCTGCATTACCTACTCTCACGATAAACACCTGGGAGCCACTGGTGGTTTTGTGCCAGGTAAGCAGACAGGGGAGAGGCCAGAATCTTAGGGCAGTGAGGTAAGGAGGGTAGGAGGTTAAAATCCACTCTCTAGGATGGGACCAAAGGAAACTTCCATGGTTCTTCCTCTGGTGTTAGCAGTAGCTGTGTGCCTCTCTAGGGAACTTCAGAGACTTGGGGACCACAGCAGTCATGTCACACTATCACGGAGATGTCCTTGCAGTCCTGTGTGGCCTAGTTTAGTTTTGCCTAAAGAGAGAGTCCCCATTCCTTCCCCCAGCTCCTGGAAAACTGCTAGTTCTTGTGCTGACATTCAGCATCCAGGACTTGCAAGAAAGTCCAGATGGACTAAATCCCCCAGTCCTCCTGTTGGAGATAGCCCAGTACTGGTGATGTCAGTGACCTTACTTTCATGTATTAAAAAAAAAAATCATTTAAAAGGTTACCTTTTTTTGGCCACGGGGACCATAAAGGATTATTTCATAGGTGAATTAAAACATAAGAAAGTTAATAAAGCTTGAAACACAGTCCCTATTGAGAGTGTACTCCAGAGAAGCCTTCAAGAAAAAGCCAAGAAGCATGAAAAATGAAATTATTCCGATAGCATTCTTCTTATTATAGACTCATATAATTTCAGTGTCTCCTTAGCTGTTGTCAGCATGGTTTTCTTTTCAAAATAAAATTTAAATGTGTACCATAAGTTTTTATAGTATATTGAATTTCATAGCGTGGCTGTGAATTTTAACTTAATCGCACATGTGGTTCATTGAAAGTCTTTCCTTGTGTGGCCCTGGATGCTTTTGTCATGATTATTTATTCCTTAAGCAGTGGCGGTTTGCCTACTCATTTGCTTGCAATGAGAGAAGGTGGTTGTAAGGATGGGAAGGAAAACCCTTCTCAGGTGGAGGGTTTGGCCTTAGCCGGCAATCTGTTGGCTTCCAGGATGTCCAGGAGGGTTGGTACGGCTGCCATGTTTGGCAGCCTCTCATCCCAGCAACAGACTGGTGTCTGCCCTGGGCCCAACAGCCCGCTGAGACTTACTACTCGTACATTTTCTCTGTTCTCCCAAAGACAATTTTCAGGTATACTTGGGTACGATCAGAGACAGCGCAACACAAGAAATATTTAAGTGAAATGCTGCTTCCTTGTCGTGGGCCACCATCTTGCCCGTTTCCTGACTTGAAATAATATTGAGATCCCCACTTAGGAGAAGACAGCAGAGATTGTGGGAAGGCCTTCTAGTTTATTTTACTTTAATTAATTGTTATTATTTTTGAATCAGATTCTCACTCTGTCACCAACTGGAGTGCAGTGGCACATTCGTGGCCACTGCAACCTCGACCTGCTGGGCTCCGGTGATCCTTCCACCTCAGCCTTCCAAGTAGCGGAACCACAAGTGCGTGCCCGATGCCCGACTAATTTTTTGATTTTTTTGTAGAGACAAGGTCTCATCAAGTTGCCCAGGCTGGTCTTGAACCCCCCTGGGCTTGGGCAATCCTCTCGCCCTGGCCTCTCAAAGGCATGCACCACCACGCCCGGAATTACAGGCGTGCACCACCACACCCGGTTGGCCTTCTACTTTGGAATCATGTGTGGCTTTTACATGAACACACACAACTTCTAGGGCCACGTCATCCACGTGACTCCAGTTAATGCGAAAAGTTGGATCGTCGCCAAGATCATTCACTGCCCTTTCTCCTTTTACTGAATAGAATCTTTGATCCAACAGGAGGACCCAAGCAGAGATTTTTTTTAAAAAATGCACCTTTTTGGGGAGCGGGAAATGGAGAGTTTCTGACCAATAGACATAAAGTTTCAGTCAAGTGAGATGAATGAGCTTCAGAGCTCTGCCATGAGACATCATTCTTATAGCCAGTGTGAATATATTGTCGACGCAAAAACTGGTGGAGTGTAATGTTCTTACCTCAGTCTTTAAAAAGTACCTTTGGTTTGTAAGCTTCTGCCGCCATTGACCATGATTTGTTTGGGTTGGAGCCAATAGCTTAAGTTCCTTGGGCTTTTATTTCCCTGTTAAAGGAAGTTAATCCTTGATTTTAGTTATCATTTCTTGAGTGGCTATCTTGTACCAGGCATGGTGACATATTCATCTGTGCTAATACCTCCATGAGCTGTGCCCTGTTCTAACCATCCTTTTACCAGTGAGGCACCAGGGACCAGGAGAGGTTAAGTTACTCGCCCAAGGTCAGGTAGATAATAAGTGTGTAGCTAGAATGCAAACCCAGCTGATTGACTTCTAAGCTGATAGACTTTTTAAAAAATTATTGTCATGGTTATTATTTGAGTCAGGGTCTCACTCTGTCATCCAGGCTGGAGTGCAGTGGCACAATCATAGCTCACCACAGCCTTGACCTTCTGGGCTCAGGTGATCCTTCCACCTCAGCCTCTTGAGTAGCAGGACTGCAGGTGAGCCCCACCATGCCTGGCTAATTTTTTTGTAGAGATGAGGTCTTGCTATGTTGCCCAGGCTGGTCTCAAATTCCTTAGCTCAAGCAATCCTCCTGCCCCAGCCTCCCAAAGTGCTGACATTATAGGCATGAATCAACGCACTTGGCCTCTTTTTTTCTTATTTTAAGAGAGACAGAGTCTGGTCATGTTATCCAGAGTAATCTTGAACTCCTGGGCTCAAGCGATTCTTCCACCTCAGCCTCCCAGGTAGCTGGGACTACAGGCATGTGCCACCATGCCCAATTAAACTGATTACTCTTTTTAAAAAAATTTGTATTTATTTATTTTTATTTTAGATTCAAAGAGTGCATGCACAAGTTGTTACATGGGTATGCTGCATGTTGGTGAGGTTTGGGCTTCTGTTGAGTCCATGGTAAGCATGGTACCCAAGGGGTGGTTTTCAATCCTTGTCCCCCTCCTCCTTTTAGGAGTCCCCAGTGTCTGTTGTTTCCATCTTTGTGTACCCAGTGTTTAGCAGTCACAGATAAGTGAGCACATGCACTATTCAGTTTTCTGTTTCTGTGTTAATTTGCTTAGAGTGATGTTAGCTGATACTCTTAATCATAACTGCCTTTAGTTCTCTGCCAGCTCTTGGCTTGCCTGAAAAAAAGACCTAGAGAGTGAAAATGTCTGGCAGACACAGCCCATGAGAAGAGACATGGGAGGTCAAGCTCTGGAAGGGTCTTGGAAGTAAGAGACCTGCTGACATCTGCCATAGGGTGACAGTTTTCTCCAACTCAAACTCTGTATGGAAAATTTGAAGAAGCCTGTTATCCACCACGAAATAGGAACTAGCTGAGATTTCTTTAAAGGCTTACTTAGTTGGAACTAAGTATGGCATTAGGCAGGGGGTGGGAGAGGGTGGCTTATATCAGTATGGTCCCATAGAGATAAAAATGTTAGCTACATGTGAAATTGAAAATTTCCAGCCAGGCTTGGTGGCTCAGTGTAATCCCAGCACTTTGGGAGGCCGAGGCAAGTGGATTGCCTGAGCCTGTGGGTTCAAGACCAGCCTGGGCAATGTGGTGAGACCTCGTCTCTACAATAAATAAAAAATGAGCTGGGTGCGGTAGCGTGCGCCTGTAGTTCCAGCTACTTGGAAGGCTGAGGCAGAAGGATCACTGGAGCTCAACAGGTCGACTCTGGGGGCGGCCGTGAGCATACCACTGCATTGCCTGGGCGATGGAGTGAGACTCCGACTTTAAAAAAAAAAAAAAATTTCCTACTAGTCACATTCAAAGTGATAAGAAATGGGTAGACGTAATTTTAATGATGTACTTGTATCTTATTTAACTCCATGTATCCCAAATATTACAATTTCAACATATGATTAATATTAAAATTATAATGTAATATTTTTCGTTATTTTTTCCCATATTAAGTTTTTAAAACTCAACATGCATTCAATACACACTGCATTCATCTCCATTGGGACTGGCTACGTTAAATGTGATCAGCATGGCTGCCATATTGGATTGGCAGATAAATGCCTTAAGACGAGCTGGACGCAGTGGCTCACGCCTGCCATCCCAGCACTTTGGGAGGTGAAGGTGAGAGGATTGAGTCCAGGGGTTCGAGACCAGCCTGGGAAACTTGGCGAGACCTTGTCTCTACAGCTAATTAAGAAATTAGCCGGGTATGGTGGCATGTGCCTGTAGTTCCGGCTACTTGGAAGGCTGAGGCAGGAGGATTGCCTGAGCCCAGCAGGTCGAGGCTGCGGTGACCGTGAGCGTGTCACTGCAGTCCAGTCTGGGCGACAGAGTGAGACTCTGACTCAAAGAAAAAAAAACTTAAGACAGCCTTGCGTGTAGTTTCTTGGGCCTGAACCCAAAGTTCGGAACAATTTATATAGAATTGATCATTATTGTTCCAGTTAACAACACTGACTGTAGATGCATGTGGATTCCAGGTCCAGAGGCTAGAAAGAACCATAGCTATTTTGTCTAACATATACTTCCTCATCCCCACATTATAGATGAAGGCATGGATGCTCAGGAATATGTCTGAAGTCACCTGGAGAGTTATCGGCATTGTCAAGACTCAAACTCAGTTGATCTTTTGGGTACATTGTATTGTGCAAATGCCAAAAAGCAACTGTGACTTTGTATCACTGTACACATAGGAGAATAGTGTGTATTTTAAAAAATGTACCGTACTCCCTTTTATGTGAAAAAATAGCTGTGACCTTTTTCAGGGTTCACAGAAACTAGATTGGAGAGATGGAGGTGCCCTCTGAGATCAGGTGGTTCAACTTCATTTTGTCTCCACATCCCTGAGATCAGAGAGGTTAAATGGTTTGCAGAAGGTCATTGCACTGAGTCTCTTGACTTGTGGCCACTGCTTTGTCGTCTTACTGGAAAGATGATCATGGGAATCAGTGGCTTTAAATCACCACAGGGCCAAGGGGGACGTTCTAAGTGCTAAGGGTTCGATTGGTATCTTACCTTTCTTGCTGAACACTCAACTTGAGTTTCCTTCTGGCCCTGAAGTCGTTTGTGAGGTTTATCAGTCTCTCTAAGAAGGAACCTGTATGAAAATAGGAGAAAATGTTTCAGAGGGAGGAGGGTGACCTGTTACTGCTTGAAGAAACCAATGGATGAAGTTGACACTTCCTGTGTCCCTTTGCCTAAGGGAAGAGCCCTCACTGGTAGGGTTCCTGCACCATGAGAGTGATCAGTTGTGAAAAGATCAGTTGTGAAAAGTAACTTATAACGGTGATTGTCAAGCCCAGGGCATTTGCCAGCATCTGAAGACATCTAATTGACATCCATTGGTAGAGGCTGCTAATTGTACAACACACAGGACAGCCATCCCACCCCCTGTCCGGCAACAAATTATCTGGCCTAAGATGTCAATAGAGTTGATGCTGAAAAACCCTAGCTTATGGGGGAAAGGGACAAAATATGTATATAGCCATCATTTGGTATCCACGGGGAGAGGTTCCAAGACCCTCTTTGGATATCGAAATACAAGGATGCTCACTCAAGTCAGTGGTATAAAATGGTGTCGTATTTGCATAGGAGTTACATACAGCTTCCCATATACTTTAATCCCCAAGTTGCTTCTAATACCTAATGCAATGTCAATGCTATGCAAATGGCTGTTATTCTCTATTTTTAAATTTGTCTCATTTTTATTGTCTTTATTTTTCAAAATTTTTAAAATCTGAGGTTGGTTAAATCCACAGATGTGGACCCTTACAGACTGAATATCTGAACTCTCTGTAGTCAAAAAAGCTAGTTTTTCCTTATTCTACTATGGTGTTCTTCACACGACTGTTTCCTTTTTTTTGAGTCGGCTTACTCACGGCTACCACAGCCTTGACCTGCTGGGCTCAGGCAATCCTTCCATCTCAGTCTTCCAAGAGGCTGGAACTACAGGCACGTGCCACCCTACCCGGCTAATTTTTAAAAAATTTATTGTAAGACTAGCCAAGTTGCCCAGGCTAGTCTTGAACCCCTGGTTTCAGGCAGTCCTCTCTCTTCTGCCTCTCAATTGGGATTACAGGCGTGAGCCACCATGCCCAGCTACATGACTGTTTCTTATGAGCATGAATTTAATTACAGTTGCTCTTTCCCTTGGAAAACTTACAGAGTCTTCCAAATTCCATGTTCCTTTGTAAACCAGAGGTGCTTTTTCAGAATCCATAGGAGAAAACAGTCATGTTTGTGAGCTCGTCTTGTTTTAAGAGGGTGAACGTGTATTTTGTACTTAGTTTTGGGGTTTCCTGGCATAATTTCCATCCCCCTTAAACCTACATGGCATCGAAAGCTAACAGCCTGGTAAATAAGCAGTTCGCAGTTATATTATCAGACATTTATGGTTAATTAAAATGTATCTATTTTTAGATGTTTTTAGAGCCTTCCATAAGCTTTAACTTTCTGCCTATGTTTTCTGTGCTAGAGGGGTCACACATGGGCGCTGATCGTGGTCCTGGGAGCCTCAGCAGAGCCAATGGAGGCTGCCATGGCCGGCTGCTTAGTGCTGTTGCAGCTATTTTAGGCAGAGAGAAAATGACAGGCGCCTTCCCAGTCTGGCTGAGAGTTCACAGGAGGCGACGTGCTGTAAGGAGGAGACAGAAGGAATTAAGGGAGTGTTTCTGCCACCTTTGGTGGGTTTGTGGATGGGAGGAGTGGGGGAATAGGGGAAACTGGCTAAATTGATAGATATTTTCTCTATGACCCTTGAGGCTACAACAAAGGTAATTTAGCTTTCAGGAAATCTGAATTGTGTGAGTCCTTGGGGACAGAGTCAGTGCCTATTGCTCTCGGGAACGTCCAGTGTGTTCGGATAGCTGAGAGTTTACACACACACACACACACACACACACACACACAGAGCAAAACAAAAAAGCTGCTGCTGTGGTTTGTCTCTCATTTGTAAGTAATTATGAGCCTTTCAGTTGCCTCATCTGTGGCCTAAAATGGGGTGCTTCAAAGCTGCCCTCGACTTTCTGGAAAACTTGGAAAAGCTCCATGGAAACGATCGGTTTTACAACTCAATAATGATCGTCCTCTTCCTGAGTGTTTCTGAAAGTTGCACATACCCTATGATGACTGGCAAGCTCAAGGAATGTTCATTGAGTTTCCAAAGGATAACATGGCAGGCTCCTTTTAAAGCCCTCCCAGCACCTGTATCCACTGCTTTGCACATCAGGCGACTACGTGAATGTTGGAATTGGAGTACTCTGTGCTTTCCTTTTTCCTCCTTATTGCTGCAGCCTTTGAAGTCCCGCTTTTCATTTCAAGCGCTATGTGCTTTTAAGATCATAATTAATTAGTTATTATTTCCATAAGGATCTATTTTGCTCAGTTACTAGCTCTTCAGTGTGTAAAGATGTGTGGGTTGTTTTTTTTTTTGATTCGGAGTCTCACTCTGTCACCCAGACTGGAGTGCAGTGGCCGCTCCCGGCCACTGCAGCCTCGACCCGCTGGGCTCCAGCGATCCTTCCGCCTCAGCCTTCCGAGTAGCTGGAACTACAGGCGGCCCGGCTGATTTTTTGATTTATTGTAGAGATGAGGCCTTGCCAAGTTGCCCAGGCGGGTCTCGAACCCGCGGGCTCAGGCAATCCACTCACCTCAGCCTCCCAAAGGCGCGGGATTACAGGCTGAGCCACCGAGCCCGGCTTAAAGATGTGTTTTTAATGGATTTTGACTTGCGTTGGCCATACACAGCTCAGTAAAGCTTGGTGGAGTTAAAATTAATATTAAAACTAAAAAAAAAAATGGCCTCTCCAAATCACTAGTGCTCTCTTGCATGAGTCAGTAAGAACTTACATTTCCACTGGGCTATGGTTTTAAGATAAATGCACATTAGAATATGCGTCGGCTAGACTACCCCCAGGGCCTGATGTGGAACGTATCTTGCCATGAATGCTTATAAAAATGGTTGAGAGGCTATCAGAAAACGTCAGAACCTCAGGGTAAGTGCATCCGGTTTTTGAGTCCATCTTAATTCTTCTCTATAACTCTGTCCCAGACTTCCACTCCCTTCGGATATGTACTAAATACTGTGGCCGATTGGCTTTTACTAAATGGAAGTTTTTAGTCTGGATATGTGCCCTTCATGTTAATTCTTCTGCTAAAAGCCACCACAAAAACGCACTCCCAGTCTCTGAGACTTGGAAGGCTGCGTTCCAGTTTTTGAACGATGAGATTTTTCACCTAGCATTAAGAGCCAAATCTTTAGAAAAGCAGCGTTAAAAACGACACATCTGTCTTAAAACAAAAATGTTTTGTTTTGAAAAAAGGTCACACAGGTTCTTTTTTACCCCTGTGACATTTATTTTTGCGATTCAAGTAGGCAAGGACCAAGCCCTCTCTTCCCTCCTCCTCTTCTTTTGCATTTGGTAAGTTGTTGATGAGTCTCCAATGCCCCGTTCTCCATGTCAGCCGGCCAGGGGGTCCTTTAGCATATGGCTTGGGTTTGGGGGATAACATTAGAATGGGTTCCAACCAGCATATCTATGTCTTGGGTCCCATCTGGCTTTCCAGCACATAGGAAGTAGATCTTTCAGAGACAGCCTGGTTGATCTGATTTGAATGATTAAATCCTTCTACCCAGGAAGGGCTGTGGTGTAGCCTGCATTCAGTGGGTCAGTGTGTAGGTTTGTTACAAGGTCACCAGATGGCAGTGGGTGGTTGGAGACCTTGAATTTCCATTTTTTTCTTTTTTTGAGTCAAGCTGTCCCTCGGTCACTCAGGCCGGAGTGCAGTGGCACGATCACGGCTCACCGCAGCCTCGATCTCCTGGGCTCAGGCAATCCTTCTACCTCAGCTTCCCAAGTAACTAGAACTACAGGCGTGTGCCACCATGCCTGGCTAATTTTTTGTAGAGACAAGTTCTTACTGTGTTGCTCAGGATGGTCTCAAATTCCTGGGCTCAAGCGATTCTCAGACCTGCCTCAGCCTCCCAAAGGGCTGGGACTGTAGGCGTGAGCCATTGCGACAGGCCTGGAGCCTTCAAATGTTTCTAACTCAGGACTTAGGGTCAGTCCCAGGGATTGGTCCCAGTTCTGAGGACCCACCTGGCTCTAGAAGCGACTATAAGTGGCAGTTGCACCTGCAGCTGGCAAGGAGAATGCCACAGGCTCCATCAGGTGTCCTCTTAGTCTTTGGCCCTTAATCTTTTTCCTGTCAGTATTTAGTAATTAGCAGATGGTGGATAGTAACATCTGTGATACAGAGACAGAAGAATTTTACATATGGGATAGGTAATCAGCTCTTAGCTCTTCAGGAGATAATTCAGGATGTGTTTCTTGTTGAGCACATACTCGGGTCACAAGTACCACTGCACACACATGGGCTTTTAAAGCTTTGGGGAACATATTGCCAAATGCCCAAGTTGTCCTGATTGGCCTCCTTGGCCAGCAGTCTGTGGGACTGCTCCTTTTCCTGAACCCTTGCCAACACCGAGTATGAGCCTATTTAAAATGTTTTGCCCATTCGTTAAGCAGACAAAAAGCATCTACTAGTTCTTACAATGAGCATTTCTGTAATTACTTGTGAGACTGAGGTAAGTCACGTGTTTATTGATCATGCGTGATTTTTTATTTCTGTTCTTGTTTTGTTTAACAGTTTTCTCTCACTAATTTCCTGTTAGCTCAAGTAAGGAGTAGCCATATGGTGGGATACCACATAGCCTTTAAGGTCGTGTTTTTAGAAACATATTTAATGTGGTGTTGATGCATTCATAGTATACGAAGAGAAGAAAAACAGTAATAGAAATGTGTGTCATGATTCCAACTTAACAAAACATCCATCAAGGATGTAACTAGAGCATGTGTGTTTAAAAGAGTCACAAATTTATACACCCTACAACTCAGGTTGTGAGGAAAAAGTATGGCTTTTTCTTTACTTTTGGTGAGTGGTCCAGTCATTTTCATGAGCCCCTGCCCTGGTAGGGAGAAAAGAACTCTCCAGAGGGAGTGTCTTAGTCTCTTCTAATCTTTGGTGCTCCTACAATACCTCAGTTTCCCATGGTGCTGTGCACCTCTTGACTTTCAGGAGTTCGAGTCCAGTTTAGGCAGCATAGTGAGACCTTGTTAATACCAAAGAAAAAAAAAAAAAAAGCCAGGCGTGATGGCATATACTTGTAGTCCCAGCTACTTGGGAGGCGGAGGCCCAGGAGGTTGAGTCCGTGGTCTGGTGAGCTGTGAGTGTGCCGTTGCACTCCAGCCTGGGTGACAGAGTGAGATTCTGACTCAAAAAAAAAAAAAAGACCTGAAGAGAGACCCCTTGGCAGTGTCAGCTACCCACTGCTGCCCACCAAAGACTGTTTTCTGTTGAATTCCTGCGTGAGGAGTTTTCAGGCCAAACAGTTTATAGGATATGAAATAAAATATTTCATTAGATATACAAATGAAATTAAAATCCTAGAAGGGAATGTACCAAGATGATGATAATTTGTTCTGCATTAATGAGGTTATAGGTGAGTTTTATTTTCTTGGTGCTTTCTGGATTTTCCAGATTTCCTACAATGTCCATATAATGTTTTAATAATTCCATAAAGCCTTGTTTATTTATTTATTTCAATAGGTTTAGGGAGATACAAATGGTTTTTGGTTACAGGATGCGTTGTATAGTGGCAAAGAAGTCTGGGCTTTAAGTGTACCCACTACCCTCACTGGTGCACATTGTACCTGACGGGTGATTTTTCATCCCTTCACTCCTTTTCCTCACTTCCTTCCCCTTCCTGAGTCTCCAGTGTCTATGATACCCTTTCTCCGTCCTTTGTAAATCCTTAGTTTAACTCCCACTTATAAGTGAGAAATGCAGTGTTCGGTTTTCTGTTCCTGCGTTTGTTACTTCGGATGGTGTGCTCCAATCCCATCCAAGTGGCTGCAGAAGGCATTGTTTCATTCTTTTTTATGACCAGTTGGTACTTCTTGATAAATATGCTGCAGTTTCATTATCCACTGATCAGTTGATGGGCATTTGGGTTGATCCCACATCTTGGCAATCGTGAATTGTTTTGCGATAAACATCTGAGTGCAGGTATCTTTTTTGTATATTGACCTCTGTTTCTTTGGGCAGATACCTCGTAGTGGAATTGATGGATCAAATTGTAGATCTACTTGTAGTTTTTTTGAAAAATCTCCATACAGATTTCCGTAGAGGTTAATACTAGGTTACACTCCTAATAGTGTACAAGCATTCCCTTTGCACCACATCCATGCCGGCATCTATTGTGTTTTGATTTTTTAGTAATGGCCTTCTGAGTGGTGTAAGGTGATAGATATCTCATTGTGGTTTTAATTTGCAGTTCCCACCATGATGTTGAGCATTGTTTCGTGTTTGTTGGCCGTTTGTATGTCTTCTCGTGGGCATTATCTGTTGATATCATTTGTCTACTTTTTAATGGGGTCATTTGCTTTTTTCTTGCTGATTTCTTTGCTGAGTTCTTTATAGATTCTGAATATTAGTCCTTTGCCAGATGTATAGTTTGTGAATATCTTCTCCCATTTTGTAGGTTGCGTATTTACTTTGTTGATTATTTCTTTTGCTGTGCAGAAGCTTCCGTAAAGCCATTTTAAAATGAGAGTATTTTTTTACTTCCTAGAATTTTAGGGAAAAGGGGCAAAGTTAGTGATTAAGTATAGTATGCATTTTGGATTATTTACGGTTTTTAGTTTTAGAAACTTCTTTTATCCTACCTTCCTGCCCCACCCACACCCTAATTTTTAAAACAAGATCAAGAATTATGTTCATATCTGTCACCAGCAGACAGGACCAGAAAAAGGACTACGTTGAAATAAGAATTGAGGACATTCAGTTTTCTTTCTTTTATACTGGTTTTGACATTTATTCTATTTTGATAAAAGTTATTTTATATAAAATAGCATTATGACAATTGATCCTTTATAGGATAAAACTTGGTATATAACTCCTTTCAGGATTTCTGTTCATGTGATTGCTAGAAGAATAACTTCTTGTAAACTTCCGAGGATAGATTGTGTTCATCTCTGAAATCTAGACATAGGTTGAACCTTAGACAACTTTAAAATTTATTCAAAATTTGCTTTTTGGGGAGAAAAAATGTAATGCACCAAGTGAAAGGAAATTAAAAGAGAAAACCCTCCATTTTAATGTTTTTGTATTTTTTTTATCTTTGTCAATTTGTCTAGATATTGTTCATAAATTTAATAAATGGGTGGTGGCCAGAATACTTAGTCCTTTTTTTTACTAGATATGTTTCCATTTATGTTCTTTTTATGTATTTTAAAGTAAATTATATTTATATGTTTATTTTAAAAGGTCCATTTTCCTTTGTTTAAATACTTAGACTATTGTCAAGTATTTAGGCAGTGTGCCATTTAAAATCTTTGTTTTGGAAGTTATTTTAGACTGTGCAGATAGCATAATAGATTTCAAGTTTCTTAGCAAAACAATGCAGTCTGGGAACGAAGTTGGGGGTGAGTCATCTGCCTTTGGACTGTCATCAGCAGGGTTGATGTGGATGAACTGGTTGCCTAAACTTTCTCAAAGAACACCCCAAAGTGAATATATTATCCTATCTTTCAAATTTGTTATATATGACTAAAGGGACCATATCTTATACGGTTAAATCAATCCACAAATAGCCCCGAAGCCTAATTTTATGACTTATAAAAGAATGAGTATTGACAAATTGAATCCTTAGGATATTTATATATCCTTTGATAAGCAGAAAATTACTCAAAAAAGCAAACAGACCAAGGGAAGTGAGGGAGAAAAGAAAGAGGCAGCTATCTTGACCACCAGGTCAGTGACAGGCACCGTGCCATGCTTTTGCATTGGTGTCTCATTTAATTCCAGAACATCCTGGTGAGCAGATCTTGTTAACTCTACTTTTGGAAATTAAGGACGAAGGAGTTTGTAAGTTATTTACCTGAAATTGCATCTAGAAAGGAGGGGAGTTGGTTCAGATCTGTGTCTATTCAATCTCAAAAGCTTCTGCTACTGGTCTGCACCATTTTCATATCTGGAAAACTCTGGTGTGCAGTAACTAAGAGTTACCGGAGAAGTGTGGGTGATGCATTCTAAATGGAGCAAAGACTTAAGTCTATGGCCAGGCGTGGCAGCTCACACCTGTAATCCCAGCACTTTTGGGAGGCTGGGGCAGCAGGATTGCTTGAGCCCAGGAGTTTCAGACTAGCCTGCACAATAGCAAGACCCCATCTCTGAAGAAAACCATCAGCTTGGCATGGTGGTGCGTGCCTACAGACCCAGCTACGGAGAGGGCTGAGGAAGAAGGATCGCTTGAGCCCAGGAGGTTGAGGCTGTGATGAGCTGTGGTCATGCCACTGCACTCCAGCCTGAGAAACAGAGTGAGACTTTGACTCTAAATAAATAAAATCTTTTTTGTTTTTGTTTGAGTTGGAGTCTCACTCTGTCTCCCAGACTGGAGTGCAGCGGCTGCTCCCGGCCACCGCAGCCTCGACCTGCTGGGCTCCGGCGATCCTTCCACCTCAGCCTTCCGAGTAGCCGGAATTACAGGCATGCGCTACCACGCCCGGCTGATTTTTTGATTTATTGTAGAGATGAGGTCTCACCAAGTTGCCCAGGCGGGTCTCGAACCCACGGACTCAGGCAGTCCACTCACCTCAGCCTCCCAAAGACGCGGGATGACAGGCCGAGCCACCGAGCCCGGCTAAAAAAAAAAAGATTTAGGTTTAAACAAATGAAATGTTAAAAGTGCTTAAAGAAATCACACGGTAATTCCTTTTTGATATTGTGCTGTAGTTTGAATGTTTGTGTCTCCTGTACAATTCATGTTGAGACTTAAGTCTCGAGTGCAAAAGCATTAATATTTTTTTTTTTTTGGAGAGCGGGATTTATAGAGAGGACAGAAACGCTCCCATAGTGGGAGAGGACCAGAGGGGGTTGCCCTATCATTAATGTTAATATGGAACATTTAGGAGTGATTAGGCCATAAGGGCTCTGCCCTCCTGAATGGAATTAACGCCTTATAAAAGGGCTTGGGAACACAGCAAGAAGATGCCTCAGCAGAAACTGAATCTACTGGCACTACGAGAAGATAAATTTCTGTTTTTTGATAAACTACCCAGTCCCAAATATTTTGTTATAACAGCACACGTGGATTAAGAAACCTTGGGAAGGCCTTTTAAAACATGACTCAAAAACTCTTAAGCCAAAAACAGATAAAATAATTAGAAATTTGACATCATAAAGATAAAAATACTTCATGGTCAAAAATCTACCATAGGCAAAATCAGCTAGGAGGAGGGATTACAACTCATGACACAGTTGAAGGACCAATTTCCCTCTTGAATGAGAGTTTCCCAGTATTTTGGTAAAGAGAAACCCAAAGGTGAGAAAGAATGTGAGAAGATGGTTCACCAAGAAGAAAAGACGACAGCCTCCCTGGGTCTCGGCCTCTGTCCTTATCTGGTTCTGAGGATTATGGGCGTGATTCCAAAGTCTAGTCTGGGCCTTCCGACTTTGTAGCAAGTTGTCTCTACCTACAGTGCTGAGCAGACTGGGGGGCCACTTTCCGGATCAGCCTGTGAGTCATGACTTAGGACCATCGCATGTCCAGAAACTTCTGTCCCCAGCATCTTCAAGCCACGCTAATTTCAGAGTGAATTTCTCTGAAGTTCAGAAAATAATTGATGAAGGGAAGGCTAGGACTTCAGTGTGAGATTGTCTGTCAGTGACCAGGAAGTATCCAGAAACTTTCAGTGCCGGAGGATAGGCCTTATACAAAATCCCAGGATGGAACCTTGTTAGGACTGAGACACGTGGTGAGGTAGTCTGGTTCAACCTCTCCATTTTACAGATGAAAAAGGATGGCTAGTGCAGTCAGAGGATTTGTTCTATGTCGCACACGAGGTTAATATTGGAGCTGGATCTCCTGACTGCCAGGCCCAAACCTCCTCCATGGCACGGAACTTGTAAGTGGGCCTCGGGCCCTTTGAAGCAGACTGGACAGATGGATTCATGTGCAGGAATCATTCTTCACTGAAACTGTTTCTTTAAAGATTGCCCGGGAGACCTGAGTTTTAGCCTCGTGGTTCCTGTTTTCCTTCATTCCATTAACAAATGCCAGTCAAACGCCTACCACACGCTGGGCACTGTTGCAGAGCAAAGGACTGCCTCCTGTGTTACCTACTGATTTGAGTTGAACACTCTTCAGTGCCCACCAGGCTAGTGGACAATAGAGGTCACTTCAGTCCTCTGAAGATGACAGCAACATTACTGGGCTTTAAAAAGTATAGTATGATGCCGGGCTCGGTGGCTCAGCCTGTAATCCCGCGCCTTTGGGAGGCTGAGGTGAGTGGATTGCCTGAGCCTGCGGGTTCGAGACCCGCCTGGACAGCGAGACCTCAGCTCTACAATACATCAAAAAAATCAGCCGGGCGTGGTAGCGCATGCCTGTAATTCCGGCTACTCGGAAGGCTGAGGCGGAAGGATCGCCGGAGCCCAGCAGGCGAGGCTGCAGTGGCCGGGAGCAGCCACTGCACTCCAGACTGGGCGACAGAGTGAGACTCCAACTCAAAAAAAAAAAAAGTATATGTTCTGTTGGGTGTGGTGCCTCCTGCCTGTAATCCCAGCATTCAGGGAGGGTGAGGTGAGAGGATTGCTTGAGGCCAGGAGTTTGAGACCAGTCTGGGCAACATAGCGAGACCTGGTCTCTACAGACAAAGAAAAAAATTAGCTGGGCATGGTGGCATGCACCAGTAGACCCAGCTGAATAGGAGGCTGATGCAGAAGGCTCGCCTGAGCCCAGGAGGTCGAGACTGCTGTGAACTGTGATTGTACTGCTGTACTCTAGCCTGGGCAACAAGATTGAGATGCGACTCCAAAAAAGAAAGAAAAAAAGTATATTATGTTCTAATAACTAAAATTAGAAAATGGTGATGAGCTCTGTCAAGGCTATTCATTGTTTCCTGTGATCCAGAAGCCTTGAAAAGTTGAGCGGGTGTGTTATCTGATGTGCTTGCTGGAAGAAGGAGTCCCTTCAGTATTTTTTTGTTTTGTTTTGAGTTAGAGTCTCACTCTGTCGCCCAGCCTCAAGTGCAGTGGCATGCTCCCAGTCACCGCAGCCTCGACCTGCTGAGCTCCGGCGATCCTTCCGCCTCAGCCTTCCAAGGAGCCGGAACTACAGGCGCGCGCTACCACGCCCAGCTAATTTTTGATTTTTATTGTAGAGACGAGGTCTCGCCAAGTTGCCCGGGTGGGTCTCGAAGCCGTGGGTGCAGGCAGTCCACTCGCCTCAGCCTCCCAAAGTGCTGGGATTACAGGCTGAACCCTCCCAAAGTTTGCTGGGAGCCCGGCTCACTATTTGGTTTTTAAGGTTTTCAGAAGACTCTGTGTGTTTAGAAAACCTAGTTCCAAACTCCAGTGGTAATTGCTCCTAAGTCTTGATATTCTCTGTTTTCCAATAACTTTTATACTAAGTGACATTTATTTTATTTTTTCAGTTTTTACAGAGACAGGGTCTCACTCCGTTACCTAGGATGGAATGCAGTGTCATAGTCGTAGCTTACTGTAGCCTGGCGCTCCTGGGCTCGACTGGTCCTCCTGCCTCAGCCTCCTGAGTAGCTGGGTCTACAGGCATGTGCCACCATGCCTGGCTAATTAAAAAAAAATGTATATATATATATTTGGTAGAGATAGAGTCTAGCTATGCTACCCAGACTGGTCTCAAATGCCAGCCTCAAGTGATCCTCCTGTCTCAGCCTTCCAAACCACTGGGATTATAAGTGTGAACCACAGCTTCCAGTCCTAAATAACATTTAATCTTTTTTTTTTTTTTTTTTTTGAGTTGGAGTCTCACTCTGTCGCCCAGACTGGAGTGCAGTGGCCACTCCCGGCCACCGCAGCCTTGACCTGCTGGGCTCCGGCGATCCTTCCGCCTCAGCCTTCCAAGTAGCCGGAATTACAGGCATGCGCTACCACGCCCGGCTGATTTTTTGATATATTGTAGAGATGAAGTCTTGGTGCCCAGGCGGGTCTCGAACCCGCAGGCTCGGCAATCCACTCACCTCAACCTCCCAAAGGCACGGGATTACAGGCTGAGCCACTGAGCCCGGCTCTTTTTTTCCTCTTTATAAAAATTCGAAAAGATAATTATTGAGGCGAAACTCCTCCCACATAATATTAACTGCTTCAAAGCAAACAATTTGGTGGCTTTTAGTGGTATTCACAGTGTTGTGCAATGGCGCTTCTATCTAGTTTCGAAACGTCTTCCTCACCCCAGGAGGAAACTCAATGCCTGTCAAGCAGGCAGCCACGAATCTTGGTTCTGTGGATTTGCCTGTTCCGGATATTTCATATAAATGGAATCATACAATATGTGACTTTCTGTGTCTGGCATCTTCCACCTAGCCTGAGGTTTTCAAGGTTCATTCACCTTGCAGCATGTATTAAGAGGTCACTCCTTTTCGTGTGGCTGAATCACATTCTGTCATAAGGATACACCATATTTGTTTATGCATTCATTCATTGACGGACGTTTGGACTGTTTCTACCTCTTGGCTACTGTGAATCGTGCTGCTGTGAACGTTCGTGTACTCGTACTTGTTTGGGTACTAGTTTTCAGTTACTCGGAGTTAGGGGTTTCTGGGTCATACGGCAATTCTACGTCGACCTTTCTGAGGAGGTGCCACGCATAATTTTACGATCCCACCAGCGATGTCAGAAGGTTCCGGTTGTTTCACATCCTTGCCGACTTTTTGGATCTTCTTTTTTGATTGGCGCCATCCTAGCGGTGGTGAAATGGTGTCTCATTCTGGTTTTGATTCGCACATCCCTCGGGCGCCTTTTCCTGTGTTTGTTACATAATTGCTTGGCTTGGACATGTAATTACTCTCAACTGGGAGGCCTGACACAGTTTTGCCTGCTCTCTGCCCGAGACCACTGAGTCTAACCTCATCGTGCCCTTTAACCCAGAAGGGGCAGCCATCGCCAGAGACCCAGGACTCCTAGGCCGTCCCAGCCCCCTGACTTGTGTCCCATGTGCCTCTGTGTCACCTCTTCTGCCCCGTCCCAAACTCCTGAAACCCCTTCGATGTGCTTCTTGGAATTCACGTTCCATCATCACGTAATCTCCTCTGCCCTCAGCTTGTCCTCCGTCTTCTGTCACTGGAACCTGGCTATCCCCTGCAGCCCTTACACGTGGGGGCAGGGTTCTCTCTCCTTCTCCTCCCAGGGCCTAGAGATATGGAGTAAGTGGCCTCTTTGCCCTCTTTGCCACTTCCGGTCACTCCTGCTCCCTCTCCCCTGCAGGCACCTGCCTTGGTGCCTCCTGTCACCGTCACACCGTATGTCCCACTGCCCCTCCTTCATCCCTGATGGCTTGAGCTTGGGAATCACCATCGCTCTCTCCAGCAGTTCTTTCTTTCTTTCTTTAAGTTGGAGTCTCTCTCTGTCGCCCAGACTGGAGTGCAGTGGCACGCTCACAGCCACCACAGCCTCGACCTGCTGGGCTCCGGCGATCCTTCCGCCTCAGCCTTCCGAGTAGCCGGGAACTACAGGTGTGCGTTACCACACCCGGCTAATTTTTGATTTATTCTAGAGATGCAGTCTCGCCAAGTTGCCCGGGTGGGTCTTGAACCCGCGGGCTCAGGCAATCCACGCCTTGGTCTCACAAAGTGCTGGAATTGCAGGCTAAGCCACCAAGCCCGGGCTCCAGCAGCCCTTTCAAGGATGCTGTCATCTTTTCCCTGGGGTCCCCTCCCTGCCTGTCTTCATTTTCCTCCTTTACCAACTTCGGTTCCCTGCCCTCTGTGTCAGCAGGCCTTTGCCCTCCACTGGCTATCTTGCCCATTCATCCTTGGCTGAAGTCACCTGGAAAAACCTTGTGCAAATCCGCAAACCTCCAGCACCTCCTTCCCCATCTCCACTCTGAGATGGCAGCCTCGCCTCCTGTTTCACTGAGAAATCCAAAGCACCTGACAGAGAACTTCAGCAATGCCTTTCCTCTACCTCCGTCACCAGGCAGGCTGGAGAGCAAACTTTAGGATCTAGGGTCACAGGGTAAGAAAACCCTGTCTGGTGAGTCCCTACCAGGCCGTGACTCCCTGAACCTCTTGGTGAGGAATTTGGGTAAGAGGAAAAAAAGGTCAGGTTTAGTCCTCATGCCTCAGAGTAACTCTATTCACATATCTCAAATCCCCCTAAACAAACAGCAACAAAACCTTGCTCCTCTGTCTTCCCATATTAATAAATGGGCATGTCATCCTTCCAGACTCGAAGCCTTGAGGACATTCCTTGTCATTGATTCCGTTTTTTAAATTTATAATCCGCATCAGAATTGTAAGACTATCCTATCACCTCCTCCTTCACAGTCTATCCAGAGTGTGACCCCTGTGATCACTATTCTCAAGCCAGCATTTGGGGCGATTCTTTTAAAAAATCAAATAGCTTTCTCTTTTATTCAAAACCTGCCAGTGCAGCGATGCTAATTCCAAGTCTGGAACAGGGAAAGTACAGCATAAGCCCGGGACGTTTTGTCATGTCGGGAAGCGAGGGAGTGTTTGGAGGCTTGTGGGGTGTGTCAGAAGGATAATAACAGTAATATTTTATAACATTGGGATAGAAAGGGTAACCCATGAATTCACAACGACAGCAACAAGAAAAGGGACAGGCAAGGAGGGATGGAGAATGTCAACTAGTGACCGCAGGAAGAATGATGGAATTAGAAAAATCACCGCAGTGCAGTCCCCAAAGCGATAGTTGATTTAGGCAAAGACCCTTGAGGATCGTCAAGACCATAAGGTGAAATTTATTGGGGAGCTGGCTGTTTGTAAGGTATATGTGTGGGATTTTGTGTGCGTTTCTGAAGTACCAAAGATGACTTGCTAAAGACAAGAATGAGAGCTTGACTTTTAAGGGAAGTATCTGGCAGCTCACACCTGGGTTGAGTGTCACACCGATTTGAGTGTCACCCTTGGCATACCACTGTGGGATGGCTTGATTTGCTGCACCTGTGGAACAGTACAGGGTGACATCTCCAGCCACACTTGTGAGGATTCCGATTCCACTTTTTTTTTTTTTTGAATTAGAGTCTCCATTGCCCAGGCTGGAGTACAGTGTGGCATACTCATGGCCACCCAAGTGTTGACCTGCTGGGCTCCGGTGATCCTTCTGTCTCAGCCTTCCAAGAAACTGGAACTACAGACGTGTGCTACCATGCCCAGCTAATTTTCTGATTTAGAGTAGAGATGAAGTCTCGCCAGGTTGCCCCGGCTGGTCTCGAACCTATGGGCTCAGGCAATCCACTCGCCTTGGCCTCCCAAAGTGCTGGGATTCCAGGCTGAGCCACTGAGCCCAGCTCCGATTCCAAATCAAATCAAGCCTTCAGACCTGCCTTCCGGTTTGCAAAAAATGCAGGGGGTAGAGAAGCAGGTTCAACCCCATATGGGGGACAATCAGACAAACCCACCGAATCAACACAGGTCTCGTCTTTCTAATGTCAGTAGAGAGAAGAAAAAGAGGGAAACCTTGTGGTTTCAAAGAGCCTCTAGGCCCGTAGCAAATGAGATTCTGTATGTGGATCTAGTGTTTTTGATAACTGAATACATCTGAATATGGACTGACTATAGGTGATTTCATGGAATGACTGCTAATTTTAGGATGTGGGAGAATGCTATTGGGGACAGGAAGGAGAATGTCCTAGCTTTTAGGTGATGTGTGTTGAGATATTAAAATAGTCATGGTTGAAGTGTCAAGGTATCAGTAACTCAATTTCAAATGTTTCAAGGAAAAATGTATGTGGGACACACACACACACACACACACACGCACACACACATTCTCACACACACACTCACATTGATGGAGTAGATAACACTAAATGTTAACAGTTGAAGCTGGGCTCAGTGGCTCAGCACTTTGGGAGGCCGAGGCGAGTGGATTGCCTGCACCCATGGGCTCGAGACCAACCTGGGCAACTTGGCAAGACCTCATCTCTACAATAAATAATAAAAAGAAAATAGCTGGGCATGGTAGCACGCACCTGTAGTTCCGGCTACGTGGAAGGCTGAGGCAGAAGGCTCACCAGGGCCCAACAGGTTGACGCTGGGGTGGCTGTGAGCATGCCCCTGCACTCCAGCCTGGCTGACAGAGTGAAACTCCAACTCAAAACCAAAAACAAAACAGTTGAATGGAGGTGGTGGGTCTGGGGGTTTCTGTTCTTTCCATCTCTCTGAATGTTGAAAGTTTTAAAAGATAATAAGTAAATAAGCCCCGCCTGAAGCATCCCTTCTCACACAAAGTGAAATCTGGACCTTAAAAACAGTCCAAAAAAAGTCCACTGGACCTTGTCCAGTTCGTTGTCCATACCAAGCCCGCTTCCACCTCGGTGCCTTTGCACTTCCTGTCCTCCTGAAACAACCTTCCTTTGGCTCTGTTCGTGGTTTCCTCTTATTTCCTTAAGGTGTTCACTCCAAGGTCATCTTTAGGGATGCTTTCCCAGATCCCCCACCTATTTAAAGCTGCAGACCCCTGTCCCATCTCTTGCCTTTCCCCCTGCGTAGTTTTTCTCTGTGGAGAGCATCACATCTAAATGTGCACATCTGTCTGTCTGCCCTCATCAGAACATTCTTCATCAGAACATTCATCAGAATGTTCCTGTGGGTAGGGATTTCCACAGGCTCATCCTCTGTGTTAACGCTTGTGCCCAGAACCTTGGCCCGTGTTAGCCTGCCAGGACTGATTTTTCTTCCCAAAAAACTTTAAAATGCCTCTGTGGACTGTGAAGAAGAAAATGACACCACTCAGAGGAAGCGGAACGGAATCCATAGGTGAACATCATTTAGCAACTGAAATGAGGGTCTGAGCTGTAAAATCCAATAAAATCTGTTGTAGAAAGGCTGCCCAGAGAATGATTTACTGAAAAAAAAAAAAAGGTATTTGAGAAGCTTTATTCTACATCAAAATCAATACCTTTAAAGCTTTGGGGGCATGTCTTCTACTATATTTTCTGAACTTGAATAACTGCAATGGTGAAGATTGTTCCAATTTACTATTCATCACAGAACTGTAAAATAATTGAGTCTAGTTAAGCTGCTGGTTTTGAAGTGGAGGTGGTGGTGAGTAAGGGTCTTTTTTCTCTAAGTAATCAGAGAGACCTATAATTATGTGAACAGATAATGGACTGAATGGTTTCATAACCACACGTGTGTGCACACACACGCACACAACATTGTATATTTTCCTTTTGAGAGTTGAGTTTTTTTGGATTAGTTGGGTAACTCTAGGCTTTGAAAATATATATATTTTTTGAGTTGGAGTCTCACTGTGTCACCCAGAGTGGAGTGCAGTGACACACTCCTGACCACCGCAGCCTCGACCTGCTGGGCTCTGGAGATCCTTCCGCCTCAGCCTTCCAAGTAGCTGGAACTACAGGCGCGCGCTACCACGCCCGGCTAATTTTTTAAAAAATTTATTGTAGACATGAGGTCTCGCCAAGTTGCCCAGGCGGGTCTCGAACCCGCAGGCTCAGGCAATCCACTCACCTCAGCCTCCCAAAGCTTGGGATTACAGGCTGAGCCACCGAGCCCGGCTGAAAATATTTTAATAATTTAAAAATGCATAGTTGATTCTCATTATTCACAGGTTCTGTATCTGCAGTTTGCCCACTCCCTAAGATGTATTTGTAACCCCCAGAAGTAAAGCTTTTGGTACTTTTGTGGTCATTCGCAGACACACACAGAGCTGTGAAGATTTGAGTCATTGGATGTGCTCTTTTCCAACTGGGCGGAGCAAGGTGTGTTCTGTGTTTCCTTTCAGTTCTCGTACTGCAAACAAATGTCCTTTTGGCTGTCTACTCAGTGGTGTGGTTTTTGCACGTTTGTGCTTTTTTGCACATTGATGCAGTATTGTGTGTTTGTTGGTGATTTTGCTGTTTTGTTTTATTTTATTTTTTCGAGGTGGGGTCTTACTTTGTTGCCCAGGCTGGAGTGCAGTGGCATGATCACAGTTCACTGCAACCTTGACCTCCTTGGTTCAAGCAGTCCTCTGACCTCAATTTCCCGAATAGCTGGGACTACAGGCACGCACCACCATGCCTGGCTAATTTTTTTGAATTTTTGTAGAGATGAGGTTTTGCTATGTTGCCCAGGCTGGTCTTGGACTCCTGGGCTTAAACAGCCCTCTGGCCTTGGCCTCCCAAAGTGCTGGGATTACAGGTGTGAGCCACCACGTTCAGCTGATTTTGCTGGTTTAAATGGGCCCCAAGCATAGTACTAAGGTGCTGTTTGGTGTTCTACGTGTAAGAAAGTTGTGATGTGCCTTACAGAGAAAACACTTGTATTAGATGTACATTGTTTGAGCTGTAGTACAACTGGCTGTGAGTTCTGTCTTAATGAATCAAAATCTAGTACATCCAAAAAAAATTTTTAAAAAGGGAAGGGAAATTCACTAATCTATGTGAGGCCATTCTGGAAAGTGCTAAAGTAATTAACGCATACAGTATGTATGATACTATGGAAAAAATAGACACAGCTAAATTGGTGGATTCAAGAGATGATAACTGATTTTAAAAAGCCATACTGGTTGCACTGTTGTGGGGTTGAAAACCAAAGAAGTTTTGGTCCCATTACCTAGGCTCAGGAAAATGTGAAGCCCTTCCTGGTGATGACTGGCTGGCACATTTCAAAAGGTGATGTTTTGTGGAAAGTTGTAAGTGTGCAGGAGAGGAAGTTTCTGAGGATTAGAAAACTGAAGAATTTTTAACAAATTGACACGCAAATTCATGAGGCATTCCATATTTTTTTTTTAAAAAGGATTTGTTTTTTGAGTTGGAATCTCACTCCATCGCCCAGGCTGAAGTGCAGTGGCACGCTCACGGCCACCCCAGTGTTGACCTGCTGGCCTCCGGCGATCCTTCCGCCACAGCTTTCCAAGGAGCTGTAACTACAGGTGCACGCTACCATGCTCAGCCAATTTTTTGATTTATTGCAGAGACGAGATCTCCCCAAGTTGCCCAGGCTATTCTCGAACCGGTGGGCTCAGGCAATCCCCTCACCTCAGCCTCCCAAAGTGCTGGGATTACAGAAAAAAAGAATTTAAAAAATATAGTCGAGCCTTGTTCACAGATTCTGTATTGACACATTCTTCTCCTTGCTGAAATTTACTTGTAACTTCAAAACTGATGCCTGTGGCACTTCCATGGCCATTTGCAGACAAGTGCAGGATGGGGAGAAACCTGCGACCTGGTGCACACATTCCCAGCTAGGGCCAAACATGGCAGTGCTCTGCCTTCTTGTTTCCGCTTTGAGCAGTAATGACTGGAGGGTGGAGATGAAGACCAGAAGCCGGAGCTGGTAGAGGCAGCGTGGTGCAGGGCAAACAGCCCAGCTCTGGGGCCACTTGGATGGGAGTAAATCCCAGTGCTGGCACCTGTTAGTGAGGGGGCTTCTGGCTGGTGGCTTACCACTCATTTTCTCTTTTGTAAAATAAAGAAAAGAGACTCTACCAAGATGAGTGGCTTTAGCATTTAGATGATCGTCTATGTGCAATACGCACACATTTCTCCTGGGAGCAATGGTCAGTGTTGGCTCACTGCAATCTGTTCTTGTTACTGTATACAGCACAACTTTGATGGATGATGAGACTTACCTGTGCCTGCTGGGTGTCTTACAGGAAGAGGGTTACTCGGAAGAGCCGGTTTCCAACACTAATGAGACTGGTTTATTTTATAAGTACCTTGGCTAATGAACCTATGTAAAGCAAATGGCATTTTGGCTGATGAGAGTGTTGTGACCAGAGCCTTGTAGGAACCTGACCCTGTATTTCCCCTAGGAGCGATAACTCAGAATTCTCTAGTTCAGTGTTTGTGGAGACTATAGCACATAACGACCATGAATAATGAGAATGGGTTGTGATTGATTTGGGAAAGTTGTTTGTTTTTCAAAAAATGACTTCTAGGTAAATGATTTTGCAAGAGAAGTATAATGTATTTTATGCTGAATGCTTTGCTTCTTAAATAAACACCTTTCGTGATGTTTGGCTGAAACACGGGGATAGAAATTTCATATCTGGATTTACTTTACCACTGATGCGCTCTGTTACCAGAGTTGTTGATGACATGTATTGAGTGTTGTCCACATGCCTATCACTGTTTGAAGCGTTTTGCATGTAATCACGCTCAGTCTTGGGAAACATAACTCATAGTAGCGGGAGCAACAGTAGCCACAAATACTTGCTGTATATTAGGGACGTTTCTAGCTGGTTCACGTTTAATGACTAATTCATTCATCACAATTAGCCATGCAGTGAGAACTATTAAGAGCCCCGTTTGCCAGTTGCAGTGACTCAGGCCTGTAAACCCAGCACTTTGGGAGGCCGAAGCAAGCGGATTGTCTAAGGGTTCAAGACCGGCCTGGGCTACTTGGTGAGACCTTGTCTCTACAATAAATCAAAAAAAATTAGCCAGGCGTGGCAGCATGTGCCTGTAATTCTGGTTACTTGGAAGGCTGAGGCAGAAGGATCTCCTGAGCCCAGCAGGTTGAGACTGAGGTGACCCTGAGTGTGCCACTGCGCTCCAGCCTGGACGACAGAGTGAGTTTCCAACTTAAAAAAAGAACCCAATTGGTCGGGTGTGGTGGCTCATCATGCCTGTAACTTCAGCACTTTGGGAGGCCAGGGTGGGAGGATTGCCTGAGACCAGCCTAGCAACATAGCAAGACCTTGTCTACAAAATATAAAAAAAAAATTAGCTGGGCATGGTGGCATGCACCTGTAATCCCAGCTACTTGGGAGGCTGAGGTGGAAGGATCTCCTGAGCTCAGGGCTTTGAGGCTTGTGGTGAGCCATGATCATGCCACTGCACTCCAGCCTGGGTGACAGTATGACCCTGACCAAAAAGAAAAAAAAAACAACAACCTCGTTTTACAGATTAGAAAACTGAGGCCAAAAAAGACTGAACAACATACCCAAGATTAAGTCAGTGTTCTTGAACCTGTGCTCCCAGAACCTAAACTGTGCTGTTTCCTAGAATAGAGAGGATGGGGTGCTCTCTTTCCACAATAATTTCACTGGGTAGGCACTTGTACATGTACTCTGTGTTCTCTTTAGGTATTGTTACTTTTCCATGAAGAGGAGCTCAGAATTAGTGCCTCCAGACATTTCAGCTGATCAGTTTCTATAGATCATAGCACAGCGAGCGTCAGAGGACAGACTCTTGTGTCTGAAACCAGTGTTGCAAACAGAGATGACCTGTTTGCTAAGGAGAACTGACCACGTGGGATGCATGGTTAAGAGGTGGCCTGTTGTAGTTAGTTGCCTTTCTTTTTTTTAATCTTTGAACTTATTGACGGGGACTGACATGGCGCGTGTTAAAGTGTGGTGGGGTTGCCATAACCCACCCTCCCCTCCATTTTTCCAGAGAAGAGGTAAACATTTTTCCTTCAATTAATTCATTAATCTTTATTGAGTTAAGGTCTCACTCTGTCTCCCAGGCTGGAGTGCAGTGGCATGATCATGGCTGACAGCAGCCTCCACCTCCTGGGCTCAGGCAATCCTTCTACCTCATCCTCCCGAGTAGCTGGGACTGAATACAGGCACATGCCACCATGCCTTTTTTTCTTTTGTAGAGACAAGATCTTGCTATGTTGCCCAGGCTGGACTTGATTGAACTCCTGGGCTCAATCAACCCTCTGCCTCAGCCTCCCAAAGTGTTGGGATCACAGGCGTGAGCCATCGTGCCACTGCACCTGGCCATTTTTCTTTCAATTTAAGCTTGAACGTTAGTCTCTCAGGATGGAAATGGGAAATGCACCCGGTGTCCTTTCTCTTCGCCTGTACCAGGAGGCCCTCAGCTGACATCCCTGGGCCCATAGATTTTATTGATTGATTGATGTTATTTATTGTTGAACACAAGTTTCTTTGAAAATCAAATTAAATTCTTTCGGGGGGGGTTGATTTTAGGTGCAGATAGAACCTTGTCAATGGATATACTTTGCAGATATTCTCAGACCTCCTAAAAAACCCATTGAGACAGCATCTTAGGATTCATGGATTCCAGAAGCTTCTCTCTTAAGGGAGTCCATGAGTTATTTTTAACCACTTAAAAGACCTAACAGAAGTCAAGCGGGTAGCTGTGTTTCTTTGCTTTCAGCTGGCGTTAAGTGAGCATTTACTGGGTGCTCTGGTTTTCTTACATAGACCAATAACTGAAAGCAACAAGCCCACACTGAGCGAGGTGGGATTCCTTCATGGCGAAATGTTCGGGAACCCCTTGCCTGGGTGACGTCTCCGTCTTCCCCTCCCTCTCTTTTCCCAGAATCCTTCTGGACTGGACCACCTTGACTGTAGAACTCAGCAGGCTCATTTTGTTCTGTTCTTTTATGATGACATATGTGTGTGCTTTGTCTCCTCTGTCTGATCTTAAGATGTTTGAGGGACCGTGTCTTTTTTTTTTTTTTTTTACTTTTAATTTTTTCATTTTAAAGATGTAGGGGTACAGTTCAGGGTTCGGCATACAAAAGTTCATCATGCAAGGTACCATGTCTTCAAGGCTCCTTTGTCACTCTCCACAGGGCCTACACCCAGGTCAAGTGGCGCATGCGGCCAACCAGCTGCCATGTTCTCAGGAGAGGGCCGTGCCCGGCAAAGGTGGCCATCCTTCTGTCAGCAGGGGGCAGCAATGGCGTGGGTAAAAATGGCCGGTGTTCTTCAGGTTAATTCGGCTTTACAGAGCTGTTCAGAGCCTTTGAGGGACCCACCCTGTGTGAATGCTGAGGAAATTGTTCTTAAATGCAGCTTCATGAAAATCTAGCCTATATTTCAATGCAAAGCAATGTTCATGTTTCTTAACTGGAGGAATTGCCTAGATTTTTGGAGTTTTTGGATGGGTGGGTAGAGGCTGTGAGGTATACATTCAGAAGCCTAAGAAGGGAACCAGAGAGCGTGGTCTCAGGCTGCCGGTTACCTTTTATTGCTACTAAATTTACATGAAAATAAAGCCCATTCATCCCTGGGGTGAAATATGTATTTACAGGGCAGTGTGGAAAGAATTACTGCTGGTGTTTATTTTGCATTTGGGAAACCTGAGGAGAGATATTGGAGAGTGACTAATATCACACATTTTATCTACAAGCTCAGTGTAAAGATGGTAACGTAACAGTACACAGAGAAGTCTAAACGGAGATCACCATTTCTGCGTATTTTCTGAACCGAGGGAGAAGATGCATTTTCCTTCTGTAAGTGACCAGATTAGTGACCATTGGGCAGGGCTCCAACGACTGCCAGGATGTCAGCGACTGAAGTAGAGTGTTTCCAGCTGGAAGGAGTGGAGCTGAAGTCTGAGGCCTGGACCCAGAGCCCTGAAGGGTGCATTCAGTGGTTCCTTAAAAGCCTGGTGCTAGCCAGGTGCGGTGGGAACAGGGACATGGGACCTGGTTCTCAGACTGCAAATCCTTATAGAAGAGAGAGGCCAGTCACGGGTGGGATCTGAGAGACAGAGGGCATGAAGACTTATTTTTAAAAGGTGTTCATTTATTTATTTATTTGCAGTGGCATGATCATAACTAACCGCGGCTTCGACCTCCTGGGCTCAGGTGATCCTCCCACCTCAGCCTCCCAAGTAGCTAGGACTACAGATGCATACCACCACATCTAGCACATTTAAAACAATTTTTTTGTAGAGACGAGATCTTGCTCTGTTGTCCAGGCTGGTCTTGAGCGCCCGGGCTCAAGGAATCCTCCCACCTCGGCCTCCCAAAGTACTGGGATTACAGGCATGAGCCACCATGCCTGGCCTTTCTCAGTTGTTCTTCCTGATGCTTTTATTTCCTGGATCAGAAGTCGCCATAAGGCCAGGCACGGTGACTCACACTTGTAATCCCGGCACTTTTTGGGAGGCCGAGGTGAGGAGATTGTCAGAGCCTGGGAGTTTGAGACCAGCCTGGGCAGCATAGTAAAACCTTGAAACCTCGTCTGTATAAAAAATAAAAAATATAGCCGGGCTCCGTGGCTCAGCCTGTAATCCTGCGCTTTGGGAGGCTGAGATGAGTGGATTGCCTGAGTCCGCGGGTTCAAGACCTGCCTCTGCAACTTGGCGAGACCTCATCTCTACAACAAATCAAAAAATTAGCCAGGTGTGGTAGCGCATGCCTGTAATTCCGGCTACTTGGAAGGCTGAGGCGGAAGGATCGCCGGAGCTCAGCAGGTCGAGGCTGCGGTGGCCAGGAGCGGCCACTGCACTCCAGTCTGGGCGACAGAGTGAGACTCCAACTCAAAAAAAAAAGTTAAAAAATAAAAATAAAAAAATAAAAAATATGAGCCAAGCATGGTGGTGCATGCCTATAGTCCCAGCTACTGGGAGGCTGAGGTGGAAGGATTAGTCCAGGAGGTCGAGGCTACCGTGAGCTGTGATCAACCCACTGCACTCCAGCCCGGGCGACAGAGTGAGACCCTGGCTGGAAAAAAAACCTGAGGGAGAGCACTGGAAGTCTGGTAGGACTTTGACCATGAGGAATGAAGGGAAGATAGGGTTTCTTGACAGATGTAACCTGAAGGAATGTTAGGAGGTGCTCAGGGGCCCAAGTAGGTCTGATCTTCATGAGAAGGCAGGAGCAAGATACATAAGCCACCTTTTGCGAGAATCACACACAATTCTGTTTTTCAGAGCCTGTTCTTTCCAGGTGGTCAATCGCCAGGGCTGAACATTTTGTTTTTATCTCACAGGCTTGGTGATGGTCAGGGGAAAAGAAAAATTTATTCCCATGAGAAAGAGAACTGTTTTAACCACAACTTGACAGGAGAAACACAAGAGGGCTCTTGAAAGGGAACTAACACCGTAGCAAAATCCAGAGCTCCGTGGTGGTCATTTTAATTCCTAAAGTTAATAGAAGTGTTAGACCCATGGACCTGTTATGGAAAAGAAGGTAACATGGCTTATCGGGTTGTTTTTTAGGCATCAGCAATCACTAGGGCAGGCGTAAGCCATAAGAGGACCAGCTGTAGATGATACCTGTGTTTCTTTTTTTTTTCGAGTTGGAGTCTCACTCTGTCACCCAGACTGGAGTGCAGTGGCACGCTCCCGGCCACCGCGGCCTTGACCTGCTAGGCTCTGGCGATCCTTCACCTCAGCAGGAACTACAGGCATGTGCTACCACACCTGGTTAATTTTTGATTTATTGTAGAGATGAGGGCTCGCCAAGTTGCCTGGCTGGGTCTCGAACCTGCGGGCACAGTCAATCCACTCGCCTCAGCCTCCCAAAGTGCTGGATTACAGGTTGAGCCACCGAGCCCGGCCTCTCTGTGTTTCTTCTTAAACTCCTCAATCACCTGGCAGACTTCACTGGCGTTTCATTAGGAGACCGTTCTGCAGATGAAAACGAAAGAGGGGTGGGGGTGTTCTGGGCTTTGTTACAGCTTGGTGTCGGTCACAGGCATTTGCAAGAAGTTAGTACACTTCTGGGGTCCTGTGATAGGAAGCTGCGTAGCCCCGACTTTCATGTCACACCAATATCAAGTTCAGGGAACAATTGGGCTAATTGTTTTGGAGAAGAGCCTTCATGGCTGTTCCAGTTGACACACAGATCTTCTTGTGAAGTGAGATTTTAAATATTCATTATTGATGGACATCCTCCCGTCTTATGAATACCAGTGTTCTGTATCGGGTTAAACATAGTGGTCACAGAGCATTGGGCAGAGGGGGGGACCCATGCTGAAGGGGTCTGTGTGCATGTGGGTATTGTGTCACATGACTGCTGCTCACCACACCGCCAGGGTCAACTGGCGGGACTAAGGCGGGCATCTGACCCAAGGCCCCCAACTCATTCACTTTCTCTCTCAAATCAGAATTAGGAAGGAAATAAAGCTAGACCAAACGGTTGGGTAGGTTTGGTTCCAGCGACCCTGCCAGGATTTGTGCAAAGAGAAGGAATTCCATTGAACAAGAGGAGAAAGATGTGGGAACTGCAATCTGTAGAGATGAGGGACAAAGATTAGAGACTGTGATGTCTCTGGAGAAAGGAGGAGGTAGCACTTTCTAGAAGATTCTGGGCACTCTCCTGCCTCCACTCAATAATCCCCTTTTTTCTTGAACTAGCATGGTTGGGTTGCTACTCTTGGGTACTAAATGGTCTCTGTGACCTTGATCACCTAGACCTGGGAGGTATACAAGAAAAGTGTGAAACCTTGTCCCTGGCCACTGAGGTTCTCAGCCCTAATATGGCAAGAAAAGAAACCCACAACCTGGCTCTTTTTGTCCCCAGAACTGGTATTGTATCCTCTTTTTCACTTGCTGATCTTGAAGTCCACTGGCTGTCATTTAGATGGGTATGTTATTTTTTTCAAACAGATCCATCTCTCGGTGGCATTTAGACCTACCTGATTTCTTACATGCCCGGAAGGGAGGAGACCAGCTATTTCCCAGCTCTCAAGAAGATGCCTGGGTGATCACCTTTCGTTCATTCACTCATTCTTTCAGTGAATAATTTTTGCCCACAGTTTACCATGCCTTGTTTCAGGTGCTGGGGAAGTGACAGGGAACAGAGACAAGGTCCTTTGTCTTCAGGAGCTCAGAGCCTGGGGAGGGCGAGAGAGATGAACCCGTTACTAACACACATTCATAATTACAAGCACGATGCTTCTGCGTGTGATGGGAGACTATGGCCTCTTGGGAAGACCGCAGAAGACCACCTGGTGAGCACAACCAGCACATCAGGGTCTGAGGAAAGAGTAAGAATCAGCCAGGAGAAAGGCATTCTGTGGGCGGTGCTGGAAATTGAGCCTGGGTGGGTATTCAGGGAGTGCCTTGTTTATCCCTAGATCATACAGATTATGTGAGAGGCTTTAAGAAACTTGGGACTGTATGCCCAGAAAGGTCTAATGTGCAGTTAAAATGGCTCCTCCACTCTGGAAGCTTGGTTTTGGAGAGAAATAATGATTGAGGCTGAAGTTTTGATGTCCTGGGCTACAGGACCAGCATGGCTTTTATTCTTTGGGTGTAAGTAGAATAGACGAGGGGCCAAGGAAGGAGTTCTCCAGTTTACTATGGAACCGTGCCAGCTTGTCGAAACATCCAGAAGCCCCAGAACCCTATCTTCCTTCCTCCTTTCTTCTTCCCTCCTCCGCTGCTTCCTCCCTGTAATCCTCCTTCCTTTCCCTTATCTTCTCCTCCCTTCTCTTCCTCACCCCCCGTCTGTCCACCCAACAAACACATGTCAGGCATTTTCTGTGAACAGTGTCCTTTGATGAGTATGATCCCATGGTCCTGCCCAGAAAGAGTTCCCAGTGCGGCGGTGAATTGTGGGGTGATTCTATCATCAGGCTTGGCCGTGGAGACAGTTATGTGTGGAGCTGATTATAATAGAGGAAGTTCCTTTTGTGTGTTTGTTTATATGAATCGTGTGAGGTATTGTCCGGACATAGACCATTTCCCCCTGTACCTGGGTTCTTTCTGCCCCTCCCTCAGGGAGCAGCCTCTGGCCAAGGCTGGTCTCTGCAGGATATGCATATTCCCAGTTAAGAGTGTGAGAAACGAACTCAACTGTCCAAAATCAAAGGATGGACACAGAGATGTGTTGCACTCCACAGTGCAACAGAAGTCAGACTTTAATGTCAGTCTTGCAAGATCGGGCGTCTGGTGGGCAGGCACATGGAAGCAGGAAGAACCAGCACTTTTATCCCTAAAAGGCAGGTCCCTTTCCCGGTTCCTCATTGGAGGAGTACTGCAGAAGTTACAGGCTTTCCTGCACAAAGCCTACATGACGCATTTTGCTTGGCTCACAGAATCATTTCTCTTGCATGTCCTATTTGCCGATTGTGAACACCTTGAGGATTACACTGTAAGCAGTTCATGGGCGGGAATGGTGTTCCTTCTTCTATAAAATGGTGACTGCAGTGTCATTTACCCAGTGGGGATACAATAAATATTAATTCCTGGTGGCTTATTCCATAACATCACTTTCCTTTTCAGATTAATGAAGCGGATTCCTGATAAATGGACTTGTCTCTCCCGAGTTTCATTTGCCAAGGCTCA
The DNA here is from genome assembly GCF_000164805.1 of Carlito syrichta. Lineage (NCBI taxonomy): Eukaryota > Metazoa > Chordata > Mammalia > Primates > Tarsiidae > Carlito > Carlito syrichta. The sequence continues at coordinate 66,936 of NW_007253740.1, read as the reverse complement.
GAGGATGTAAAGGATTTGCCCAGAGGCGTGACGTTCTTGTCCAATTTTTTTCTTTCCTGTTTCAAGCACCCTTTGGAGATGCATGTCTTTTCTGAAAATAATTGGCACTAGTGAAATTATTTTTAGCTGGAAAATATAACGACGTGGTCATGTTCTTATCTGCTACTCTGGGTGGATACTTGTACTAAAAACAGAACTTAAGCTTTAAAAAGTCGGGCGCAGTGGCTCACACCTGTAATCCCAGTACTTTGGGAGCCTGAGGCAGGAGGACCTCATCTCTATAAAAAAATTAGCTGGGCATGATGGTGCGTGCCTGTAGTCCCAGCTACTTGAGAGGCTGAGGCCGGAGGATTGCCCGAGTCCAGGAGGTCAAAGCTGCGGCTAGCCATGGTCATGCCACTGTACTCCAATCTGAGCAACAGAGTGAGACCTTGACTCCAAAAAAAAAAAAAAAAACTTTGAAAAACAATGGCAGACATTTATGGGGCAGAGTTAAAGCCCCTATATATGCTGTCAAGCTGAAGTTAGAATGTGTGTTTTTTTTTTTAGGGGAGTCTCACTTTGTTGCCCAGGGCTGGAGTGCAGTGGCACATTCACGGCCAACACAGCCTCGACCTGCTGGGCTCTGGCGATCCTTACGCCTCAACCTTCCAAGTAGCCAGAACTACAAGTGCACGCTACCATGCCGGACTAATTTTTGATTTATTGTAGAGAAGAGGTCTCGCCAGGTTGCCTGGTCTGATCTTGAACCTGCGATCTCAGGCAGTCCTCTCACCTCGGCCTCCCAAAGTGCTGGGATTACAGGCTGAGCCACCGAGCCTGGCCTCTTTGGGAATTCTTAGAGACACCCTACTCTCCTTGTAAAATAAAAGAATTTCCCCAAGTGAAGATTATGTGTCGAGAGACTTGGGGGTTCTTTGAGATGGGCTGAGTATGTATGTGGAATAGGAGTGAACGAAGGTGAATCCGTATTGAGAAAATGCCTTAATTTCATGCTTTTGATCTTTGATCTGTAAGGTTACCTGCTACAAAAAGAAAAATGGATACTCTGTCCAGTGTTTGCTGAGAAATGGTGGTTGAATGTTAGCAGATCACTGAAGTAGGACAGTGAGACAGCATTTTCATTTTTTTTTTCTGTGTTTGCTTTTTACGTGATGTATGTTTAATGGTTTCTGATTAGAGACCTGAGAGAAACTTCAATACCATTTGCAGAATGATTCTTTGCCCATTACTGTTTAGGTTTTGCTTATTCATTGTGGGGGTTTTCTGTGAATGTCACCTTAGAGGAGATGCTGTCTGTGTCTGTGTTCTCATTCAATTCCAAATGAATTGGCCAGGCGAATATGCCTACTTCTGGGTGGAGGGCAGTGCTAGGTGCGTATTAGAGTATCTGTGTGAGCTCCCGTGCTGTGATCCGTAGGGATGGGATGGCATTGCTCTGTGTGCCTCCTGGTTATGAGGTTAGGAGCAGAGAAGCGTGGACCTTTTACCTGTGACATCTCCTGACCGTGGGTTATGATTTGGACAGATGGTTTACCCTTTCAGCCCCAGGGTTGTGTAAAATAAGAATAATAGGCCAGGTATGGTGGCTCATACTTATAATCCCAGTGCCTTGGGAGGCCGAGGTGGAAGGATCACTTGAGGTCAGGAGTTTGAGACCAGACTGAGCAACATAGTAAGAACCTGTCTTTGTCAAGAAAAAAAAAAGAAAATTAGCTGGGCATGGTGGCACATGCCTGTAGTCCCAGCTACTTGGGAGGCTGAGACGGGAGGATCACTTGAACCCAGGGGTTTGAGGCTGCGGGGAGCTATAATTGAATCACTGCACTCCAGCCTGGGTGGCAGCATAAGACTCTGTCTCTTTAAAAAAACAAAAAAATTATATTAAAAAAAAAAAAATCCCCGAACTCCGGGGTGAGGGGAGGGGCGAGACAGGAGGATTGCTTGAGCCCAGGAGTTTTGAGACCAACCTGGGTAACCTAGTGAGCCTTTGTCTCTGTAAAAATAAATAAAAAAGAGAGAGAGAATGACAGCAAGCAACCCTGCCTTGTGGCGAGGCAGAGCTGGGAGGGTAGAAATGGTGAATGAGAAAGCACTGCTGTAAACTGTAGAGCTCCTGCCATGCGAAATGGCCCCATTTCTATTATTCCTGTAAACTGCTGTGACTGGTGTGACTTTTCTGCTGGAGGCACTTGGAAGAGAATGAGAAGAGATGGGGACATGGAGATTGAGGACTGAAGGGCTCCCCACTGCTTTTTCTCTTAAGCTAAACGTGGGGCTAACATCAGAGCCTGAGCTGTAGACAGGCTTGTGGGAGGTGGGAAGCTTCTGTTCCCTTACCCAGTGGGCTCCAGGGCCATGAGGATGAATTCTAAGCAAGACTGTTCTCACCAGCACCACAAGGGAAGGTTCCCCCTTGTTCTCGCTGCCCCTTGGACATCTTAGGAGAGAACTGTGGCTTCTTCGAGAGCTTTCTGGAGCCCTGGCTCTTCCCATAGTTCTCCCGTCCTTTTCCCAAGACTTTAACCCTTCTTCCGTGCTGTACACCACCACGCTTCTGGGCACTGGTACCCACTCCAGACGTCCACATTGCTTCTTCCAGTCTTTTTAATTTTTTTTTTAATGAATTTTACTTGTATTTTCTATTTATTTTAGAGACAGAGTCTTGCTCTGTCACCAAGCCTGGAGTGCCTTGATGTGATCATAACTCACTACAGCCTCAAATTCCTGAACTCAAGTGATCCTCTTGTCTCAGTATCCCACATAGCTGTGACTACAGGTGTACACCACCGTGCTCTGCGAATTATTTTAGTTTTTGTGAAGATGAGTCTTCCGATGTTGCCCAAACTGGTCTCAAACTTTTGGCCTTACAATTTGGCCTCCCAAAGTGCTAAGATTACAGGCATGAGCCACCACACCTGGCCTTGTTTCATCCTTATGAAGGAAAACACACTCTCTGATTCCTTTGAGTCTTATTTGCTTACATTTTTTTTTTTTTTTTGAGTTGGGGTTTCACTGTCACCTAGACTAGACTGTAACGGTATGATCATGGCTCACCATAGCCTCAACCTTCTGGGCTCAGGCGATCCTTCTACCTCAGCCTCCCAAGTAGCTGGAAAGTACAGGTGCAGGCCACTATGCCTGGCTAATTCTTCGATTTTGTTGTAGGAGAGAGGTCTTGCTATGTTGCCCAAGCTGGTTTTGAACTCCCGGGCTCAAGTGATCTTCCCACCTCAGCCTCCCTGAGTGCTGGGGTTACTGATGTAAGCCACCACACCTAGTCCTCATTCACTTAAATTTTCTTTTCTGGACATGGACACTTCTTAACATTTCTTTACTCCACATTATACAGGGACATGAACAATGAGTTAAAGCAATAAAATACTGATTTGGGTGGGGGTTGCCTATGAAATTGGTTAAGAAAATAGATGATGATGGAGCGTGATCAAGAGACCAGCTTGCACAATACTGAGAGAATCAAATTTTTTCAGTGGCGAGCTGGCAGTGTTTATCAAAAGCCTTAAAATGTTAAATAACCTTAAACTCAGCAATTTCTCTTCTGCGAATTTAAGAAAATCATTAAAAAGTTATGCTACGATTTAGGTATAGAGAAGTTTATTGAATCATAATGTGTCATAGAGAAAATAGTTAGACGTCATCGTAACATCCAGCGTTGGGGAATTGGGCCGTAAGTTGTGGCATATTTATGTGGTGGAATGTTCTGCTCTATTTTAAATAGCATCGTAGAAATTTATTGGCATAGCATATTGCATTAAAAAGGTTATAAACATTATTGTGGTGTGCAGCCGTTTTCATAAAAAGTACATACAATTGGCCCTCGTATATTTGTAGGTTCTGGGTCTGTGGATCCAACTAACTGGGGGTTGGAAATATTCAGGAAAAAAAAAATGGATGGTTGCATGTATACTGAGCATGTGCCAGCTATTTTCTTGTCATTTTCCCCTGAGCAGCACAGTACCTATAACGACGATTTGTGCGGCATTTACTTTGTATCCAGTATTATAAATAATCTAGAGATTATTGAGAGGATATGGGAAGATATGCATAGGTTATATACACCATTGTATATCGGAGACTTGAGCATCGTAGACACTGGTATTGGTGGGGAATCCCGGAACCAATCCACATGAATACCGAGGGGTGACTGTACTGTTGGTCCTTGAACCACATGGACTTGAATCGTGCGAGTCTAACTGACATGGATGTTTTCCTTTTCAATAAAAGTTATGTCAGGGCTGGGCTTGGTGGCTCAGCCTGTCATCCCAGCAGTTTGGGAGACCGAGGCGAGTAGATTGCATGAGCCCACGGGTTTGCGCCCAACCCGGGCAACTTGGCAAGACCTTGCCTCTACAATAAGTCAAAAATTAGCTGGGCATGGTAGTGTGCACCTGTAGTTCTGGCTACTTGGAAGGCCGAGGCGGAAGGATTGCCAGAGCCCAGCGGGTTGACGCTGGGGTGGCCGTGAGCGTGCCACTGCACTTCAGCCTGGGTGACAGAGTGAGACTCTGACTCAAAAATAAATAAATAAATAAAAGTTATGTCGGGCCAGGTACAGCGGCTCACGCCTGTAATCCCGTCACCTTGGGGAGGCTGAGGCAAGAAGATTTCTTGAGCCCAGGAGTTCGAGACCAGCCTGGGCAACATAGTGAGACCTCATCTCTACAACAATAGCAACAACAAAAAATTGGCTGGGTGTGGGGGTGCACGCCTGTAGTTCCAGCTACTCAGGAGGCTGAGGCAGAGGATCGCTTGAGCCCAGGAGGTTGAGGCTGCAGTGAACTGTGATGGTGACATTGTACTCCAACCTGGGGGAGAGTGAGACCCCGACTCTAAATGAATGAATGAATAAAGTAATCCCAGCAATTTTGGAGGCTGAGGCAGGGGGAGGATTGCTTGAGTCCAGGAGTTCGAGACCAGCCTGGGCAACATAGTGAGACCCTGTTGCTTAAAAAAAAATAACTAGCTGGGCATGGTGGTGTGTGCCTGTAGTCCCCATTACTTGGGAGGATTGCTTGAGCCCAGGAGTTTGAGGTTGTGGTGAGCTGTGATTGTGCCACTGGCCTCCAGTTTAGGTGACAGAATGAGACCCCCTGACTTTAAAAAAAAAAAAGAAAAAGAAAAAGAAAAAAACCACATAGCCTGGTAAAAGATGAGTACAGTCTTCCCCCAGTTAGACCTGCTAATGAAGTGACCTTCAAGGACGCTGGCAGTGTCTCCAAAGGAAGAAGGAAGGGTCAGAACTTGTTGAGAACCTGAAATTTGGATTACAGTGTGGAGACTAGATTAGGATGAGGTCAGGGTCAAGATGCTTGTTCAGGATTGGTGGAAAAAAGGCAAGGATTTGGAGGCAAGGCATTCCACAAGTCTTAGGGTGCTAACTATCAAGTGATGACTTTTATTGAAGAGTCAGTGGGCATTTTAGGCAGTTCCTGTAATGAACTGCCAAGCCATTTCAGTATCATAGAATATTAAAGTCATGCTCATAGGGGTAGTGGAATAGTCAAGTCATGTTGTGGAGAAAGTAGACTGTGGTGTATGGTTTGGTCCAAAGATCCTTAAAGGTCTAAAGATCCTCTTTTTTTTTTTAAGTTTTCAAGCAAAGTTTATTTAGAAAGTAAACTAGAGAGAGAGAGAATAAGATTCACTCCCCCAAGGTAGGAGAGGCAGCCAAAGCTAAGAAAACAGGGTAGCCATAGCTCAAAGAGCCATGTGGGGACACCAGAATTTAACAAAGCAATGACCCTAAAGATCCTCATAAGTTTCAGTAAGGACAGTGACTGAGTGGAAGGTGCCCAAATTAACAAGACCAGTCCCCTGTCCCCCTGATTCAGAGGGGAGACTTGACAGGGACTCGGGAATCCACGAGACTGAGGAGAAACGCCACACCGGGGCCATCTTATATTTGGCATGAGTTTGACTGAGTTCCTCAAGGCACCGGAAACCCGCAGAGGCTCTGCCAACTGAAGCTAGCAGCCTGGGTTACTTTAGGATTTGAAATCTGTGTTCGGGCCAGGCTCAGTGGCTCACGCCTGTAATCCCAGCACGTTGGGAGGCCCAGGTGAGAAGATCCCGAGTCCAGAGGTTCGAGACCAGCCTGGACAACTTGGCAAGGCCTTGTCTCTACCATAAATCAAAAAAGTTGCCGGGCATGGTGGCGCACGCCTGCAGTTCCAGCTACTTGGAAGGCTGAGATTGGAAGGATCGCCTGAGCCCAGCAGGCTGAGACTGTGGTAGCCATGGGTTTGCCACTGTATTCCATCCTGAATGACACAGTGAGATTCTGATTCAAAATAAAATAAAATAAAATTCTGTATTCAGGCTGTCCTTATGCAAAGCTCTTGGTTAGTACCAGAGGAATGACTGACATCTGGCCCACCGAAACTGGACTTTTCCCTCAACCTGCACGAGGGTTTGCAGCTCAGAAAAGTCCAAAGTCACCAGGACACACGAGGCCCTTGTCCCCTGCCTGCAGCAGGTCCTCTCTTCAGCCAGATCTAAACTTGTTGGCCACTGGTTTTTGAACTCTGGTTTCAGCAGCGTTGACCTTTTCTTCCTGTTTCTGCTCCACAGGTCCTCCTCACATTCACTCCTGTGGTTTGATCTTGTCACGTGTAGGCCGTTGTTTATGCTGTGGGAAACGGGCCATAGAATTTTTGGCCCTCCCTGAGAAGTTTGCTTATCTGTGAAGTTCAAGTTGACCTATATTTCGTCTCTTTCACCACCTCAGAGTTGACATTTCCAGGGGGCGTATCTCTGAAATTTAACCTGGGGCCCCATTTTTGCACTGCCGTTTTCAACATGGTGGTACCCAGGTGGTGGAAGCCAAATGCCGGAAATAAATGAAATTTGGGTTTTTTGTTCTTTGGTTTGTTTTTAAACACCGCGTGTGACGGATGTTGATGTGCCTTGGCGGGAGTGTTTGGGACTCTGATCTGAGACTTAGGTAATTAAAGAAGTGGGTTGGCATTTTCTGTAAAGGCTGGTAGCCTTAGGTCTGCATGTGGATGGTTGGGTTTGGGTCTGTTGTTGATAATCCTGGAAGCAGCTTGCAAGGAAGAAGGAGCCTCTTTAAACACGTGTTGGTATTTTGGGTGCATGTAACCTTTTAGTACCAGATTTGTCATCTCACATGTGCCCTTCATTAAAATCGGGGCGCTATGGAACTAGCTTGAACTTGTTTTTCTGGAGTCTGATGAAGCATCTCCCTTGGTGCCTCCCAGTCTCAGCAAATGCTAGGGCGGTAATGATTGTGACACACAGCTCCCAGGCGAGGAATCCTACGTTTTGTTCACAGTTCACGCAATTTCTTTTGGAGTCTGACAGAGCTAAATAGAAAAGGGAGATGGGCATTGATTGTGTCATTAAAGACCAGAGTTCTGTTTTGCATCTCATGGAAAAGGGGGAGGAAAGGAACCTTCAGGAAGTGTCTACTGTGCCCATCACTGTGCAAAGCTCATTTTATTTTTAGCATTCAGTTTACCAAGAAAGATGTCGAAAGCCACGGGGTGCCTGGTTATTGAAGTGTCTCTAGCAAAGAGTTGATTACTCAAGGGAGCACTGTTAGAATTTTTTTTTTTGAGTCAGAGTTTCACTCTGTCACCAGGCTGGAGTGCAATGGCATGATCACAGCTCACCGCAGCCTGGACATCCTGGGCTCAGGCAACCCTTCCACCTCAGCCTCCTGAACAGCTGGGACTACACGTGGGTGCCACCACGCCTGGCTGCTGTTAGCATTTTCAGCAGTAGAGTTCTTCATTGTACAGGACTGTGCCCCAACTTGAGACACATTTATTAGCATCCTGGTGCCTCATGCGCTAGGTGCTTCAGTCTTCCCTGGTCATTGTAACCGCCAAATCCACCCCATTGCTGTTTCCAAGTACCCTCTCTAAAAGGCCATTCTGCTCTCAGCATTGGCAGTTGGCTTTCAGTAGACAGACAGTGCCAAAAAAAAAAAAAAAAAAAGTATATACATTTTAAGAAAGGAAAAAACTCAATAGTACTCCAGTATACTGTTGAGTGCGTTTCAGAGAGCTGATGTGCAGATTCCTTCCCTGATCACATGCTTCTATTGCGATAGACCATCCCCCAAGCCAGTTTTGTGTTTTTATTATCTAAGATTTACATAATGTCTTATGTTTGTGAAACAAGTATTTATCCTGTGCTGTATAATTGGAGCACAGTTAGCTCTTTCTGTTGATTAAAAAGGCGTATATTCTGTATAGTCTATGGCTTTATTTTATTCACCTTTCCTCTTAAACGTTATGGCAACATTCATTGTAGTCAAAAACATAATGTGTTACATGTTTCATCATTATATTTCCTTCTTTTCATCACGTTTTTCTAAGATAAGATTTTATGGAAGGAATTGACAGAAAGACTGACTACTACAAGCTTCTCCCTAACCGTTGGCACCTGTACGTTTAGTTGACGGTTAATGAATGCGTAGACATTTTATCTTCAAGTTGCATTTAACCAATCAGCAGTATTTCTTGGCAAATCTCAACTGCTAGCAGAAGTATTCTCCTTTCCTCAATCTTTGACCTGATTAAGCTCATCAAGTGTGATGGTTTCTGTAGACTCTGCATCACAGTTGGGTTCTCTTGCACTTCAGTGAGAGAAGAGTGAGACTTGGATTCATTCGTGCAGCAGTTATTGACTTGGGATCCAACCGTAAACAACAGATAATTATCGCTGCTTACACGTTAGCATAAGTGAGTATAATAAGTAAATTACGAGTTAGTAGGAGGTGGTCGGTACTGTGGAAAATAAGTGACTTTGGAGAGACGGACAGGAGTGCCGGGGTTGGGCTGGAGGTGCAATTTTGAAATTGGGTGGTTTGGGAAGTTTTCTCAAGAAGGTGACTTTTAAGCAAAGACCTGGAGGGGACTTGAATGCTTATTCGGCTCCTATGATGTTCCGGGCACTGTTTTAGGAGCCAGAATGGCTAGATCTAACCTCTGTAATCTGCAGGAAACAAATTGCATGGGTGAGGGTGCCCCAAACCATGTCTGTGGAACATGGATATTAACATTAATTAAAAAAAAATCATTTTGGAGTTAATGGCACCTACTTTGGTAAGTAGGATTGCAAGAGGTGAACTTTTTTTCTTAAGCAGATGACCACCTCAGACGATAGCGAATAGCGGACATTTGTTTTCAAAGGGAAATAGAAGCAAAAACACTGAGCGTGGAATGAGTTTTGTGTCCAAGTCCAGTGGTTCTTCTGGAGTTAGCTTTTTTCCAGCTGGTGACATCAGGGTGGTGACAAGGGTCCTCTAGGGTGACAGGGACAAAGCAGGAGATGTCGCTTCAAACAAGGATGGCATTCCTTGTAGGACCGTGTCTCTACAAAAACATCACATAATTAGCTGGGCATGGTGGCGTGTGCTTGTAGTCCCAGCTAGTTGGGAGACTGAGGTGGGAGGATCGCTTGAGCCCAGGAGGTTGAGGCTGCGGTGGCTGTAATCCTGCCATTGCACTCTAGACTGGACAACAGAGTGAGACCCCAATTCAAAAAAAAAAGAGACAGTTTTTGTGGGGAAACTTAAAAAACAGTGGACCAGAGACTAGAGACAGGAGTTCGTTCATGCCTCGGCTGCCAGCCTGCTCTGTGATCTCGGGCACATTCCCTGAGCCCCTCCCCTTCTCAATGCCACTAATTACTTATAAGATGCGGCGCTGAGCACTTTATGTCCATCAGCTCGTTTAATGAGAGAAGTTAGAAGAAGACATGAGGAGGATGAACTTCACAGGATGACGGTTCAAGTTCTTGTCTAGCTCTTGACTTCCTTTTTTCCTTGATTTGTGAGTTCAAAGACACAATCAGACAACTGTGTGTCTGATGATGAGCTCATGTATGGAAGCCATGCCACAAGATATGGTTCTTTGTCATAGTTCAAGCCGTGGTGTGTAGGGCAGGGTCTGGAGTCCCGAGTTTTTCTCTTCCTCCTGACATCCCGGGTGGTGTTAAGAAGGTCATGTCCGGCTGGGCTCGGTGACTCAACCTCTAATCCCAGCACTTTGGGAGGCCGAGGTGAGTGGATTGCCTGAGCCCGCGGGTTCGAGACTAGCCCTGGCAACTTGATAAGACCCCACCTCTATGATAAAAATCAAAAAAAGTAGCCAGGCGTGGTAGTGTGCGCCTGTCCATCCAGCTCCTTGGAAGGCTGAGGCGGAAGGATCGCCGGAGCTTAGCAGGTCAAGGCTGCGGTGGCCGGGAGCGTGCCGTGGCACTCCAGCCTGGGTGATGGAGTGAGACTCCAACTCAAGAAAATGGAGGTCGTGTCCTATTTAGCTATTTTTTTTTGCAGTGAGGTGTGTGTCTGGGGTGGGGGGCGTCCGGCATGAGTCTCCTTGTGATCTCACCTGTACAAATATCAGTCCCAGATTTCACTTCTGTTTCCTGAACTTTGAATGGGATTGCCATCCATTCATCCATGCATCCATCCATCCATCTCTCCTCCCACCCACCCATCTTCCATCTAAATATCTCGCCATTCATTCCTCCCTTCCTTCCTCTGCAGTTGGGGATGTATTTCTGTTCGACAAGTTAGAAATGGAACATCCTATGAAAAATTTAACTAATAAATTTGCATAAATCCCGTGCATTGGAGCTGGAGGGAAGCCAAGGCGCTATTCTTGCTCTGAGGGAAAAACCACGGGGCGTCCACAGTCTCAGATAACCCTCCAGAGTAATAGAACTTCTGGAGCCGGGCTCGGTGGCTCAGCCTGTAATCCTGCACCATGGGAGGCTGAGGTGAGTGGATTGCCTGAGCCTGCAGGTTCGAGACCCGCCTGGTCAACTTGGCGAGACCTCATCTCTACAATAAATCAAAAAATCAGCCGGGCGTGGTAACACACGCCTGTCGTTCCAGCTACTCGGAAGGCTGAGGCGGAAGGATCGCCGGAGCCCAGCGGGTCGAGGCTGCGGTGGCCGGGAGCGGCCACTGCGCTCCAGTCTGGGCGGCAGAGTGAGATTCCAACTCAAAAAAAAAGAACTTCTAGGGTGGTCACGAGGACCTCTGCCTTTATCTATTTATGAGTGAATCACCTTCGGAAGATGTGTAAGGTGTTATACCCAGGTGGCCTCCACCTGATGGCCCCGTGCACCAGTGACGTTCTAGAGTTCTCTTTTGGTTGGAGTGCCTTTGTGTGTCTCATCGGGGGCCTGATGTGACCCGAGCGCTCCCTGCGCTGACCCCCGCCCCGATCCCCGGCCCCGAGGCTGACGTGCCGGCTCCTGGCCTGTCGCGGGAAGGACTCTGACCCTCACCTCCCTGCTGTCTTCCCCGTGTTGTAGATGATGACCCAGGTGGAAGGACAGCAGAGGAACCTCGTGCACGCCATCGAGTCCCTGCCGGGTTCTGGCCCGCTCACCGCCTTGGACCAGGACCTGCTGCTCCTGAAAGCCACCTCTGCTGCCACCCTCAGCTGCCTCGGGGAGTGCCTCAGCTTGCTCCAGCAGAGCGTGCACCAGACGAGCCAGCCCAGCCACAAGCCAGGGGCCTCAGGTAAGACCCCCTGGAGGCTTGTCGTGTTTGGAACAAGGACCACCCAGTCCCCGTGTGTGTCCCACTGTTGTCTTCCTCCTTTACTGGTTTGCTTTTTGAGTCAGAGTCTCGCTCTGTCAGCCAGACTGGAGGACAGTGGCGCCATCATGGCTCACCGTACCCTCAGCCTCCCGAGTAGCTGGACTACAAGCCTGCGCCACGATGCCTGGCTGATTTTTAAAAAATTGTTTTGTAGAGATGCGATCTCGCTATGTTGCCCAGGCTGGTCTCGAACTCCTGGCCTTGAGCAATTTTCCCACTTTAACATTCCAAAGTGCTGGAATTACAGCCATGAGCCCCTGTGCTCACCCTGTCCTCCTTTAAATCTATCCATTTCTCATCCACCCATTCATCCACCCGTCCGTCCACCCACCCACCCCTCCTCCTATCCACCCATCCTCATCTAAATATCTCTCCATTCATTCCCCCTTCCTTCCTCTGCAGCTTGGGATGTATTTCTGTTCGACAAGTTAGAAATGGAACATCCTATGAAAAATTTAACTAATAAATTTGCATAAATACCGTGGAGGCTTTTTTCAGATTTGCTGGCATTCCATTATAAATCTCATTTCATTTCATGACTTTCAAACTCAGTATTCTCTTTTTTATTCCTTTTGCTTTGCTTTATTTTATTTTATTTAGAGACAGAGTCTGGGTCTCCCTCCCAGGCTAGAGTGCGGTGGCGCAATCATAACTTTGCATTCTCCAACTCCTGGCTTCAAAGAATCCTTCCTCCCAGCCTCCCAAGTAGCTGTGACTACAGGTGCATTCTACCATGCCTGGCTAGTTATTTTATTTCATTTTTGTAGTGATGGAGTCTCGCTGTGTTGCTCAGGCAAGTCTTGAACTCCCAACCTCAAGTGATCCTCCTATGTCAGCCTCCCAAGGAGCTGGGACTCCGGGCATGTGCCACCATGTACAATTAATTTAAAAAAAAATTTTTTTTTTTTGAGAGACAACATCTTGCTATGTTGCCCAGGCTGGTCCAAACTCCTGGCCTGAAGCAGTCCTCCTGCCTCAGCCTCCCACAGTGCTGGGATTGCAGGCATGAGCCATCACGCCTGCCCATCAGCGTTCTGTTTTTAAGATCCATTGCCCTGGCCGGGCTCGGTGGCTCAGCCTATCATCCCAGCACTTTGGGAGGCCGAGGTGAGTGGATTGCGTGAGCCTGCAGGTTGGAGACCAGCCCGGGCAACTTGATGAGACCTCGTCAATAAATCAAAAATTAGCCGAGCATAGTAGTGCACGCTTGTAGTTCCGGCTACTTGGAAGGCTGAGGAGGATGGATCGCTGGAACCCAGCAGGTCAATGCTGGGATGGCCATGAGCGTGCCACTGCATTCCAGCTTGGGCGATGGAGTGAGACTCCAACTCTATAAAGGAATGAATGAATGAATAAATAAACCAGTCCATTGCCCTGTAACCTCTCGAGTCCATGGCTCCCATGGTGTGCATCCACCCTGTTTTACCTGGCCACTCTCCGGTGAGGACACGCACAGTGCCTCCAGCCCTCTGCCCTACTCGCCCTGCTGCAGTGAACGTCCCTGTGCTTGCATCCTCATGGGCCTGGGCGAGACTGTCTCTAGGATACATACCGGGTTCTAGTTCTTCAGCCAGAAGCCAGAGATGATAGTATGCTCCTTGGGGATGCCTCAGCCCTTTGGGAGGTGGGCTGAACAGGTGCACAAATATAAACATATTAGTGAAGATCTGGTTCAGCGATGAAGGTAAAAATGGCTTGAAATTGGTCATGTCGTATGCAACTAATAAGTATTATAATTAACAGAAGGACAGAAGCCTCAGTGTGCTTTGTTGCCCCGGGGTCACTTAATGAAGAAATGAGACAACTCAGTGCAGGGAGTGAGTCTGGGTGATGAGTGGCAGTCTTTGTACTTCATGCCTTCCTTAAGGGCTCTTTTTTGGGTGCTTTTTCAGGGTGGACTATGTATGCATAATTTGGCTTTCTTTTTTCTTTTTTCTGGTGGGGTCTCGCTCTGTTGCCCAGGCTGGAGTGCAGTGGCATGATCACAGCTTACCACAGCCTCACTGCCCGGGCTCAGGTAATCCTCCTACCTCAGCCTCCTGTGTAGCTGGGACTATAGTTGTGTACTACCATGCCTGGCTAATTTTTTTGTACTTACAAGATCTTGCTATGTTTCCCAGGCTGGTCTCAAACTCCTGGACTCAAGCGATCCTCCTACCTCGGCCTCCCAAAGTACTGGAATTACAGGCACGAGTCACCACACCCAGTTGTGGTTTTCTTTCTGTAGTACCCACCATTGTTTATTGAGCTCAGCCTTTGCTACCTGCTATATGTGTTCTGAAATCTGGACAAAGTGGCTATCATCGTGCTCATCTTCTGGGTGAGACGGCTGAGGCTCAGAGCAGTTAAATGACCTGCCCAAGACCACCCAGCTCAGTGGTAGAGCTAAGGGCTCTTCCTGCTACAGAAGGCACCTTCCTCTGCTTGGGGTTCTCTGTTCAATCTGGACTACCTAGCAGGCTCGGAGTCCCCCAAGCTGGGACTAGTGTCTTGCTAGCACCATAATTCTCTCAGGGCAGGCATATGTTTATTTTATTTTATTAAAAAATAATGTCAGAGCTGGGCTCGGTGGCTCAGCCTGTAATCCTGTGCCTTTGGGAGGCTGAGGTGAGTGGATTGCCTGAGCCCGCGGGTTCGAGACCCGCCTGGGCAGGCGAGACCTCATCTCTACAATAAAATCAAAAAATTGGCCGGGTGTGGTAGTGCGCGCCTGTAATTCCGGCTACTCGGAAGGCTGAGGCACAAGGATCGCCGGAGTCCAGCAGGTCGAGGCTGTGGTGGCCAGGAGCGGCCACTGCACTCCAGTCTGGGCGACAGAGTGAGACTCCAACTCAAAAAAAAAAAAAATTTCAGGGCTGGGGCTTAGTCTGTAATCTCAGCCCTTTGGGAGGCTGAGGTGAGTGAATTGCCTGAGCCCATGGGTTCGAGACCAGCCTGGGCAACTTGGTGAGACCTCGTCTCTACAATGAAACAAAAATTAGTCAGGCATGGTAGCACGTGCCTGTCATTCTGGCTACTCGGAAGGAAGGCTGAGGTAGAAAGATCACCAGAGCCCAGCAGGTGGACTCTGGGGTGGCCGTGAGCATGCCATTGCACTCTGGCCTGGGCAATAGAGTGAGACTCCAATTATTATTGTTATTATTGTTTCAGTACTTTGGGAGGTGGTGGTGAGAGGATTGCCTGAGTCTAGGGGTTCAAGACCAGCCTGGACAACATGGTGAGATCTCATCTCTACAGTAAATCAGAAAATTATCCAGGTGTGGAGGTGCTCATCTATGGTTCCAGTTACTTGGAAGGCTGAGGTGAAAGGATCACCTGAGCCCAGCAGGTTGAGGCTGAGGTGGCCATGAGCGTGCCACTGCACTCAAGC
>NW_007253740.1:0-51811 GCF_000164805.1 Carlito syrichta | reverse complement strand
TTTCTCACACACACACACACACACACACACACACACACACACACACACACATTACAGTTTTCTAACAACTTAAGTTATAAAGCTTGCAGGCATGATGTTCCTTCAGTCTCAAGTACTTCAGTGCGTATTTCATTTAAAAAAGGACACCCTTGACTGGGCGTGATGGCTCTGTAATCCCCGTACTTTGGGAGGCTGAGATCGGAGGATTGGTTGAGCCCAGGGGTTCAAGACCAGCTTGGGCAACAGCGAGACCTCATCTCTACTAAAAATTAAAAAATTAACTGGGCATGGTAGCATGTGCCTGTAGTCCCAGCTACTTGGGAAGCTGAGGCAGAAGGATCACCTGAGTTCAAAAGGTGGAGGCTGCGGTGGGCTGTGAGCATGCTACTGCACTCCAGCCTGGGCAACAGAGTGAGACCCCCAACTAAAAAAAAAAAAAAAAGAAATTAAAGAAGAGCACTCCTATGTGGACAGTATGTGACCAAAGTCAGTTCAGTTCATTAGCATAAACACAATCCTGTTCCCTCGTCTGCAGACCTTACTGAACTTTGCCAGTTACCTCACTGGTGTTCTTTATAACAAAAGAAAAAAATCTGGATGCAGATACATGATGGAATATCACACAGCCATAAAGAAGAACAAATTATGGACTTTGCAGCAACTTGGATGGATTTAGAATCTATCATACTCAGTGATCTAGCACAGAAACAAAGAACTGAGTACCACATGTTCTCACTCATAAGCAGACTCTGAACATTTACCGTAATACCATAAGAAAGGAATTGGCAGTCGTGGGAAACTGCCAGTTGGAGGGGTGGGGTAGAACACAACATCAATAAGCGTACCTGATCTCAAGCCAGGTGAAGTGAGGACCGAAGAGAGGCCCAAACTTTACCTGTATGGTGACCACTTGTATATCTAATCCTAAATTGTACCCCACATCTTTAAAATAAAGAAATAAAAATAAAAGGCAAAAAATAATTGGGGTGCAGCGTCCAGCCTTGGGGAGGATTTTGTGGGCTCAGACACAGAGCAGAGGCTCCCACACCTGCTTCTCTAGCTTTCTTCTTCCTTCTCAGCTTGAGAAGTGAAACTCAAATGCAGAAGCCTCCCTGAGATTCTGTGCTGTTTTCTGATCCAGGAGGAGCCTCGGTTGACCCCTCTGGGGCTTGGCTACAAGTTCAGCGTGAGATGGGCCCTGCACGGTGATGTCTCTCCCCTCTGCAGCATCGTGGGCTCATTCCAAGAACCTTTCACTAGTAGATACAGGCTTGAAACATTTTCTTTTTCCTAAAACTAAACCTTAAGAAAAAAAATCTTTTTTCAGGACTGTTTGCGGTGGCTCACGCCTATAATCCCAGCACTTTGGGAGGCTGAGGTGAGAGGATTGCCTGAGCCTACAGGTTCAAGACCAGCCTGGGCAACTTGGCAAGACCTCATATCTCAGTAAATCAAAAGGGTACCTGATCTCAAACCAGGCAAAGTGGGGACCAAAGCGAGGCCCAAACTTTACCTGTATGGTGACCAGCGTGCCTGTAGTTCCAGTTCCCTGAAAGGCTAAGGCTGAAGGATAGCCTGAGCCCAGCAGGTTCTAGGCTGTGGTAGCTGGGAGCATATCACTACCCTCTAGCCTGGGCAACAGAGTGAGACTCTGACTCAAAAAAAAAAGAGGAAAATTCCTAATTTTTTTCTTTCTGTTTTTCACTGGGTCTCTGGCATTTTTAAGGGCCTGGACGGGACAGTACTTAAATGGTGGCATTTCAGATGTGGTGGCGGGTTGAAATGGAAGCTATAGCCGGGCTCAGTGGCTCAGCCTGTAATCCCGCGCCTTGGGAAGCTGAGGTGAGCGGATTGCCTGAGCCCGCAGGTTCGAGACCCGCCTGGAGAGACCTCATCTCTACAATAAATCAAAATTAGCCGGGCATGGTAGCGCACGCCTGTAGTTCCAGGTACTTGGAAAGCTGAGGCGGAAGGATCGCCGGATCCCAGCAGGTCGAAGCTGCGGTGGCTGGGAGCGGCCACTGCACTCCAGTCTGGGCGACAGAGTGAGACTCCAACTAAAAAAAAAACCCCCAAAAACAAAAAAGGAAATGGAAACTATACAGAAGGAGGGGAGACCAGGCAATGTCCTCATGATCCTGCCACATATAAGGTGCTGCTTTCTCTGTGGCTTCCCTGGGTACCTGCCCCCGTCCATTACCTCTTGTTTTTTGTCTGTTTTCATCAAGAAACTTGGCTGAAACTGCTCTCTCGTATGACTCATGTGTATCCCTGTCTCCTTGTCCCCTTTCAACGTTGTAGTCCATGTTACACAGCCTCTTTTCTTTTTTTGTCTTATCCTCTTAAGTTTTAAAACAATCCAAATGTATGCCATGTAGTGGGGAAAATAGAAATTACTTCCTGCATGCAAAACCTCGTGGTTAACCTGCATTGAAAACCGAATTCCAGAGTCTCAAGCTCGCAGAAGAGGGTGTGTTGGCCCTGAAGTGTTACCACAAAAGGTGCTTGTTTAGACTCGCAGGGCTCTTGGGGTGCATAGTAGCGATAGCAGCTGCCTGACACATGCTGATAAAGAGTAGAATGAGTATGTCTAAGGAGGGCCAGGCCGGGCTGTTGGAAATCAAAATCTCATTAAGGTGAAACTCTTGTCCGGTTTCACATAAATGCTCCACGAGCAGGAAGTCCCACATGACCAGCTCCTTGCAGGCTGTTCTCACTGAATGACTCTGGGGCTTCTCATCCTTGCGCTGTTTCCTCTTCTTCGCCCTGTCTCCTCTTCCTCCTTCCTCCTCCTCCTCCTTTTTCTTCCTCCTCCTCCTCTCTTGTCAGAGTCTCACTCTGTCACCCAGTCTGGAGTGCAGTGTCATGATCCCGGCTCACCACAACCTCCAGCTTCTGGGCTCAGGTGATCCTTCCACCTCAGCCTCCTAAGGAGCTGGGACTACAGGCACGCATCACCACACCCAGCTGATTCTTTTGAATTTTTTGGTAGAGATGAGGTCTCACCGTGTTATCCAGGCTGGTCTCAAATTCTTGGGCTCAAAGGAGCCTCCTGCCTCAGCCTCTCAAAGTGCTGGGATTGCAGGCATGGGCCACTGTGCCTGGCCTGTTTTTACCTTCTGTCTCTTTTCTGAATTGAAAATGATTGTGGTCTTGTACATTTCATCGTTCCTTGCATGTTCCGGGAAACAGGTTGGCTTTGGAACCCTTGCCCACGAACATTGCTCCCTGCTTCCGTTTCAAGCGTGCTGAGCCGCTGTCCTGAAATCTGAAAATCCCTGAGTATTCATCTGCATTTAGACTCCCCGACCTGTCTCTGATGTTATCTCTAAGAGATACATACGGGGTTTGAAATGTTTCACTAAGCTTCTGTTTATGGAGAGGCTTGCAATGATGTCGCTTGGTGCTTTGGTCAAGGCCTACAAGCCGCAGCTCTCTTGCCATGCCTGGTGGCTACCAAATCTACTTCAACAGCTTGATGGAGAGGCAGACGACCGACTGGGGACAGGGCACCTGCTTTCCCCCATCTGGGTGCGTGCGTCTGACGCTGTGAGGAATAGGGAGGCAGAACCACACTCAGAACTGGAAAAGGCTGTGCTGCTTGGGAGCTCTAGGCAGGTTACCGGTGTGCAAGAGAAACTGCACCTTTAAAAGGATTGGGGCGTGCGGGGTACTCTGCCGTCCTGGCTTTGGGCTCGTTGGTTGTTTGCTTGCAAGCCTCCATCCAGGGAGCTGCTTGGAGTTCAGAGCAGTCACCTGTAGCCAGACCAGCCCATTCTAGTGCCAGGTAAGAGCTGGGCATTCACAGCATGATCCGTGCGAGACATGCGTGGGAAAGGATGCTGGGGTCAGAGCTACTAGAGCAAGTAGCACTGGAGCCTTGGTGGGTCACATGACACAGGTGCCCTTGGACATAAATGAGGACCAAAAAACCTCCCAAAAAACAGATCAAGAGATGTGTCATTGGAAGGAAAAGAAGCCCTGCAGAATTTATCCTTCAATACCTTTCCATTCTCTTACAAGATTTGTGGGGCTGGCTGGGCTTGGTGGCTTAGCCTGCGATCCCAGCACTTTGGGAGGCCGAGGTGAGTGGATTGCCTGAGTGTGAGAGTTCAAGACTCACCCGGGCAACTTGGTGAGACCTCGTCTCTACAATGAATCAAAAATTAGCCAGGCGTGGTAGCACGCCTATAGTTCTGGCTACTTGGAAGGCTGAGGCAGAAGGATCGCCAGAGCCCAGCAGGTCAAGGCTGTGGTGGCTGGGAGTGTGCCACCATAATCCAGTCTGGGCGACAGAGTGAGACTCCAACTCAAAAAAAAAAAAATTTGTGGGGAACGTCTGTTAGGAAACCATCACTTGGGTCCTCCCGTTTGGAGGTTTGATAAACAGAAGCCTGAGACTGCTGAGGACGCTTAGCTTTCTGGCTGTTGTTCTTTCCTCCAAGAGACTTCTTCAGACTCTCCTGTTTTTTTAATCTCCTTCCTCTACCCAGAGGCTTCCTCTGCTTTACTCTGTCTGTCTTCTTTCTTGACATCTACTGCTTTTGGTGACAATTTGCCCTGCATGTTGTCACCCTCCTTTATTTTATGACTAAAAGCCAAGATAGAAAGGTGATAATTCTTTCAGGAAATAGAATGTCAGGAGAAGAGAGAAGCTAGCTTGTAAATCAGATGAGTGGATGTTTTTTTCTTTTACAACTGTCTAAACAAAGTTTTTGAGTGCCAACTTCTCCCTAAAGAAAGCAATTAGATACTAACACCCTTTCCACTGGAAATATGCCTTATGTTCTTCTCAAGTGAGAATTCACTCTTTTTGTGAATTTCAATCTTATTCTGTTTTGCAAAATCCTTTTATGTTTTCTGCACCTCGAGGTATGAATTCCCTGTGGCAGGAAGAAGGAGGGACTTTCTAGGTGCCATCACCTGTCACTGGCCTCTGGGCAGAGGACCTGTAGCTCTTAACACTCAAGGAAAGGCTTAAACTAAGGCCAAGGATGGATTAAAGCAGATCCACAGTCAAACTTTTGCTCTTAAAACTGGTGTTTTTCTGTTAGTCTCCTTTATGGTTTTGTTTTCATATTGCTTTTCTTATTTTCTCTCTCTTTTGCTGTATAGGTTATATTTCCTTTACTCTTCTTAATGTTTTGGAAAAAAATATGCCATGTGTATAGATTCTAGTAGTGGTTATATTAAGTTTTCATAAGCATTCTTCTTTTTTTTTTTTAAAGACAAGTTCTCAGTATGTTACCCAGGCTGGAGTGAGAGGCTATTTACAGGTACAGTCATAAGCACACTACAGCTTTGAACTTCTTAATTCAAGAGATCCTCCTGCCTCAGCCTCCAGCTGGGACTTCAGATGGTTGCCACGCTGCCCAGACTTATAAGCATTCTTTAACCTGTTTGTTTGTAGTACTCAAAGTCAAGGATGACACATTACTTTTTTTTTTTTTTTTTGAGTTGGAGTCTCACTCTGTCACCCAGACTGGAGTGCAGTGGCCGCTCCCGGCCACCGCAGCCTCGACCCGCTGGGCTCCGGCGATCCTTCCGCCTCAGCCTTCCGAGCAGCCAGAATTACAGGCGTGCGCTACCACGCCCGGCTGATTTTTTGATTTATTGTAGAGATGAGGTCTCGCCAAGTTGCCCAGGCGGGTCTCGAACCCGCGGGCTCAGGCCATCCACTCACCTCAGCCTCCCAAAGGCGCGGGATGACAGGCTGAGCCACCGAGCCCGGCTGACACGTTACTTCTTGAATCTTTTCTTTGACAAGGAAAACCGGACATATTAATACTTTGAGTTCCTCTTCTTCTCCAGTCTACTTCCTGAACTATTGTTATTAATATTTTAATATTAGTATAATACTTACATAACATACGCTAATGACTATTTAAAACCATTTAGTCTTTGATATTCTGTTATGTAACCTGTGTTTATAAAAATTATTCATAGCCTATTTCAGGGCTGAGACTAGAGTGAGATAAGGAAGGCCCTAGGCTTGAATGCGGAATTTAGGAGGAGGCCAAAAGTCTCAATAATTAGGATAAATGATGCTTTAATGCAGTATTTCATAACCAAAATTAACAAAACATCAACATTTTACATAAAGGCAGTGTCTTAGCTTGGGCTGTTGTAATGAAAAGCTATAGACTGGGTGGCTGAAACAACAGAAATTTATTTCTCAGTCTTGGAGTCCTAGAAGTCCAAGACCAGGTTCCAGTCAATTCCGCCCAAAGATTTGTGTTGAGAGTTCTCTTCTCGGCTTGCTGATGGCCACCTTCCCACTGTATCCACACATGGCCGTTCCTTGGGGTGTGAGTGTGGAGGGCAACTGACCTCTGGTCTCTCTTCCTGTTCTTTTAAGGTTACTAATTCAATTGCATCAGGACCTTACTCTTTTGACCTCATTTAATCTTGGTTACTTCTGTAAAGACCCTATCTCCAAATAGTCACCTTGGGGGTTAGGACTTCAGCTTATGAATTTTGGGGGGGGGGCACAAACATTCAGTCTATAGCAGATGGGACCCAACAGGATGGAGGTTAGGGTGGAGCAAATGAGGTTGAGTCCCACAGGACTCTCCCTTTCTTTGTTTTTTTTTTTGAATTGATTGCAATTTTAAAATATTATGTTAAAATATCATTTATCTTAGCCAGGCATAGTGCCATGCACCTGTAGTCTCAGCTACTCAAGAGGCTGAGGTGGGAAGTCCATTTGAGGCCAGGAGTTCGAGGCTGCAGTGAGCTTGGATCACGCCATTGCACTCCGCCTGGGCAACAGAGCAAGTCTGTATCCTCTGCAGCAGCTCATTGTAGAACTTCCTTTTCTCAGCACATATTTGTTTGGCTTTCTACAGTGTTCTTCTCTTATTTCCCATTCTCAGTGTTAATTTTAATTCTGCAGATGCCAAGTTAGTTTCCTCATCACTATCCCTTGATGCATCCATCTCGCTTTTCTCTTCAGCCTGTTCTCTTCTTCTCACTTTCTATTCTTGTTTCATAGAGTCTGTTTTATCCTACATCATGCTGAGGACACTCCTTTCCTAGTGTATCCAGAACATTTTTCCCTGACATTTTATATTAGAAATCTCAGAGACATATTTTATCTCTAAACCTTCTTGAGAATAATATTTCTCTTCCCGAGCTCTGTACGGCCCTTTTTATTCACTCCAAGTAAGAATTTTTCTTCCTCATCCCCAAATGAGACAGGTCTATCCAGACTCCTAAACCCATCACCATGTTTTGGAGCAGCAGGACTGGTCTGAGATGGGCTTCTGTCTTGTCCTCACCCACTGGTTCCTTGACACTCTGACTCCATAGAGTACACAGAAATACTCATGTGACTCGAGCATGCATTGCTACCTTTACTCACCTGTCCTGGCCTTTGTCTGTCCCGGGATGCACCGTACCACTGTCGGGCCAGAGTCTATTGCCTGCCCTGTTGTGTCCTGGGTTACCATCATTGGGTCACTGTGGGATGGAGGGGAGGCAGGGACAGAGTTGAAATATGAAACAAATGAAGAACATTGTCCTGAGTGTTTAGGCAAGCAGATCTCTTTTTTTCCCCCTTAGTGTTTTTTAAGACGGTCTAATTTTCCTAAACGATGTTTACTGCTTATGTAATAAAATTTTAAAATTTAAAATATGGGACAACTGCCCAGTGTTTAAGATCTGACTCCGATTCAAGGAATCTGAGGCAGGAGTTAGTTAGCAGGACAGAGAAGAAGTATCCATCCATTTCTTTTATGGCAGATTCTGGCATCTTGAGTCCTGGGTTTGTTAGTCCAATCCACCTACCTTATTATATTATTTATGGACAGTTCTCTCAAGTCCTGGTGTTAGCTCATCTTTAGACTTTGGTTTTAGTGTTGTAGGCTTTTGCCTTACATCGAGGGCAGCTATATGAATGCCCCCCCCCCCTTTTTTTCTTTTTTTGAGATGAGGTCTCATTCTGACGCCCAGGCTGGAGTGCAGTGGCACAATCATGGCCTCAAGCCTCGACCTCCTGGGCTCAAGCAATCCTTCCCCCTCAGCTTCGCAAGTAGCTGGGACTACAGGTGCTCACCACCATGCCTAGCTAAATTTTTTATTTTTGTAGAGACAAGGTCTCACTATGTTGTCTAGGCCAGTCTCGAACTCCTTGTCCTCAAGCGATCCTCCTGCCTTGGCCTCTCAAAGTGCTGGGATTACAGGTGTGAGGCACTCCACCTGGTTCTTTTTGCCATTAAAAAAATGTGCTCATATACACATGACATGAAATGTATCATCTTAACCATTCTTGTATGTATTTCTCAGTAGCGTTAAGTACATTCACATCGTGGTGTGACTGATCTCCAAAACTCTTCTCATCTTGCAAAACTGAACCTTTAGACTGTTAGACAATCACTCCTTATTCGCATCCATCCATTCCCTGGCTTCTGTCAGTCTTCATTCTACCTTCTGTCTCCGTTTTGTCCATTAAAAAAAATTTTTTTAGGAGGCTGTGATGCTCACTCTTCTTTAAATTTGCTGTCTCTGAATATTTGAATAGTTACTCATGCACTCAGTACATTCATCTCGAGCGTGCATTATTTGCTAGACCATATTCTAGGTTCAGGGGACACATCCATGAGCAGGGGCAATATTGTCCCTGCCCTCAAGGAGCTGACCTTCCAGGGAGGCAAGCAAGACAATCAGCAAGTAAATGAGTTCAGACAGTGAGTCCCTTGAAGGCGGTATGCAAGTAATCTGACACAGAGTGCCTCTGGTAGTGCTACACTGGCCAAGGAGGTCCTGGAAGGCCTCTCCGAGCAAGTGATGGTTAGCTGGCCCCTAAATATACGTAGGAGACTTCCTCTCCAGTGTCGAAGGACTGGAGGAACAGTGCTCTGGGAAGAAGGACCAGCATGCACAAAGCTCTAACACCTGTGAACTTGACTGGTCTGAGGAATGGGAAAAAGATACCCATGTGAGTTGGGCGCGGTGGCTCAAGTCCGTCATCCCAGCACTTTGGGAGGCTGTGGTGAGAGGATTGCCTGAGTCCAGGGACTCAACACCAGCCTGGGCAACTTGGCGAGACCTTGTCTCTACAAAAAGTCAAAAATTAGCCGGGCATGGTGGCGTGTACCTGTGGTTACAGCTACTTGGAAGGCCAAGGCGGAAGGATCTCCTGGGCCCATCACGCCCTACCTCCCTGGCTAAGAGGCCAATACCAGAAGGCTTCAGGGGAGGCCTGCCTCTGTAACTTCCCCAGCAGGATATCTAGGTGGGACAAGATGCTGCAATTAACCAAGGAGGGACACCAGACCCAGTTGCAGGAGAGAGAGGGTCTAGGGGGAGCTCAGCACAGGGTGTGAGAGGTGGCCTAAGTCCTCTAACCAGACCCATCAACCTGTGGTGGCTGTGAGTTTACCACAGCACTCCAGCCTGGGTGACAGTGAGACTCCTACTCAACCCCCCCCCCCCAAAAAAAAACCCCACATGGCTTGAGCATGGTGAACAAGGGGGTGGGTGAGGAGGCTGGGTGGGCTCTTGTCACTCGGGCCCTAGGGGAGAGCCAGGCAGCTTGGATTTTACTTCAGTTGCAGTGAGAAGCTGCTTGAGGCTTTTAAGCAGCTGAGTTAGGTGATCTAATACTTGACTTTAAAAAAAAATTACTGGGTGCAGTGGCTCACGCCTGCAATCCCGGCACTTTGGGAGGACGAGGCAGGAGGATTGCCCGAGCCCAGGAGTTTGAGACCAGCCTGGGCAACATAGTGAGATCTCGTCTCTCAAAAAAGAAAATCTAAAACTTAAGTCGTGCTTACCTGTAGTCCCAGCCACTAGGGAGGCTGAGGCGGAAGGATCCGCTGAGCCCAGAAGTTTGAGACTGCAGTGAGCCATGATCGTGCCACTGCACTCTAGCCTGGGCCACAGATTTAGACTTTGACTCAAAAAAAAAAAAAAAGGAGATCTGTGCATAAAAATATACTTGGATTGGATAATACTGCACACAGCAGCACAAACATGTGTCAGCACATATATAATCGTCTCACTTGCCCCTATTAAATTTCTGCCACCAGATTCCCCCAGGAAAACCTTGGGAAAGTTTGGGATACATGTAGCTTTTCCCCCGAGTGACTGTAGTGAAGAAGCTGACAGATATGATTGCCTTCTGGACTGAACATCTGAGACCCTGAATGGTTGAATTTTAATTCACAAGCCAGTCTTCACTCCACCCTCACCCTTACCACTTATTCTTGCTCTTAGACGAGGACAGAATCCCCAGCGTGTCAGCTGAGCGTGAGGTCTGTTTATTTTCATGGTAGAATTGCAATGGGGTGGAGAAGTCTATCTCTGGCTACTCCTGTTCCCATTAATAGGCATATAAAAGTTTTCTATAGCCGGGCTCGGTGGCTTAGCCTATAATCCCGCGCCTTTGGGAGGCTGAGGTGAGTGGATTGCCTGAACCTGCGGGTTCGGGACCCGCCTGGGCAGCGAGACCTCATCTCTACAATAATAAATCAAAAAATCAGCCGGGCATAGTAGTGCATGCCTGTAATTCCGGCTACTCGGAAGGCTGAGGCGGAAGGATCGCCGGAGCCCAGCAGGTCGAGGCTGCGGTGGCCGGGAGCGGCCACTGTACTCCAGTCTGGGCGACAGAGTGAGATTCCAACTCAAAAAAACAAAAACAAAAACAAAAAAACCCAAAAGTTTTCTATAATCATATACGATCCTTAGAAAATAATGGTAGAGTCAAAAGTCTTTATCCCCCCCTAAGGAGTGAGGAGAGGATTAGGAAAATGCTTTGCGTTTACCAGATTGGTATTTAGAAAAGCGTTTCTTGGACGGATGTGGTGGCCCATGCCTGTGATCTCAGCACTTTGGGAGGCCAAGGAGGGAGGATTGCTTGAGCCCAGGAGTTCCAGACCAACCTTGGGCAACATAGCAAGACCTCGTCTCTACAAAAAAATTGAAAAAATAGCTGGCCATGGTGGCATGTGCTTGTAGTCCCAGCTACTTGGGAGGCTGAGGCGATAGGATCGCCTGAGCCCAGGAGGTCAAGGTTGTGGTGAGCCGTGATTGTGCCACTGCACTCCAGCCTGGGCGACAGAATGAGACCCTGACTTGGAAAAAAAAAAAGTGGTTCTTGCTAGAATGGAAGGAGAACACCAGTCCTTGGTGATGGAACTTCCTGACATATTCCACACCCTGAGGGCAGGGACGGCGTTGTGAGCCACTGTAGATCTCATTTCTGAACTGTGGTCATTATATCATGTGGCATTTAAACCACATTTTGAGCGGCCAATTTTTGCTAACATCTGACTTTGGGTCTTTTATTGTAAGTATTTAATAATATTTTTAAGAAGTTCAAAGAAAACAAAAACAAAAAAACTGTCTTTATCTTGCTTTGGTAAAATGGAAATTGATTTTGTCCAGGTTTGGGGAGAGAAGCAGCCTGTCATGCTTCTGCTCTTGACAGTATAGCATATAGAAACTAGTTCATACATGGATGAGCAGAACCCACACTTGGCACTGTCCTCCAAACAAACCCACTGTGTTTTACATGGGGCCCATTTTAAGTAGGTCTTTCCCAGGGTAGACCTGCATGACTACAGTGAGGTATGGGCATTTCATGAGCGGTCGATGTTTTGGAAAATGCCTGGCATCATTCTAGGTCTTTATTTCAGAAAACATCCTGGGATGGCACGGGCCCAAGTCGCATTCCACAGAGCAGCTGAAAAACGGGACACTTGGCTCCCTGCCATCAGCCAGTGCCAACATCACCTGGGCAATTTTACCCAACTCCACAGAAGATGAGCCTGCCTTACAGCCAGAGCCAGAGGTAAGCTAGCCGTCCTCTCTCGGGCACGTTCGTGGCTGGTGTCATCGCTTGTTCAGAAATACGGTGATTATATTTGTAACTTGCTCATCTCTCTGTTATAAGAGAAGACAAATTATAAAATGGAGGAATTTTCTGGAGAGACGCAATCAGCGATGTGCATGCCTGGCACTTCCCTTGTTCTTGCGTCTGGCAGCTGCCGTGGGTGAATTGTGATCCTGGAAGGAGGGGGCCTCCTATTTTCATGGAAATAGGAGTCGTTTTAACTCAAAGTGGGAGACAGTCTAACGGACCCATTAAAACGATGCCTTATTGACATGCCGGCAGCAGTTGCAATATATTATGTCGCTCCCCGAATTATGGCTTCTCCGTGCGGTTCCTGCTCATCCAAGCTCCTTCCTCGCACGCTCGACTCCTGCATGCTCCTGAACCGGGCCAGGAGCCGGGGGCTGTGACCGAGTCTTCTGGAAGGTGTTGCACTGCAGCCCAGGCCCAGGCTGCAGAGGGCACCGGCCTGCCTTGACGGGAGGAACAGCCTTTGCAGGACGACCAGCCAGGCTCCCGGGGGCTTCCTGGACTCCGTCACCTGCCCCACCCGCCTGGGCTCTCCTATCCCTGCCCCTACATGGCAGCTGGCAGGGAGCCAATTGCAGCCTTTGCTTTTGTCGATTTGACTTGGTGTCGTGAGTTCTTTTTTGCCGTTTCTTTTTCTCTGGATGCACGTGTCCTCTCGATATGGTTTCTCATGCCGGGCTGCGGCTACCTTTGACCATGTGTTAGAGGTGGTTGTTAATTTCAGCTGAAAACATTTTAGCCTGAGAACTGGAGAACGCTTACAAAATCTATTGAATAAGGTTGAAAGTCCTGTTCCCTCCCACCCCAGGCAGCTTCAATCATATGGTCTTGGTTGGTGATCCACTGACCTTTTTCTCCAAGCTTCCCAGGATCATATTCTCTGACAGTGACTTAGTAGCGTAGCTCGTACAGAGACAGATTCGTCTGCCCACAGATATTTCATTAGTATCTTTAAGGTGCTCTAGCAGAGTGTGGAGGGAACAGGGGCTGTGCACTTTTGAGAAGCATTTAAACTGTAGGTACAAGGAGTTTCGGACTGAAAAAATAGCACGCAGCTAATGTACAGGTGAACTGGAAGGTAAGTTGGCAACTGTGTAAATGGTAGAAAAGTGAGTTATTAAATCTTTAGTAATTATTTTTTTTTTTTGAGTAAGAGTCTCACTGACCCCAGGCTGGAGTGCAGTGGCATGCTTATGGCCACCACAGCCTCAACTTACTGGACTCAGGTTATCCTTCCACCTCAGCCTCCCAAGTAGCTGAAACTACAGGTGTGCCCTACACACCTGGCTAATTTAAAATTTTTTTTTGTAGAACCATGTTGCCCAGGTTGGTCTCAAACTACCGGGCTCAGGCAATCCTCCTGCCTCGACCTCCCAAAGTGCTGGGATTACAGGCATGAGCCACCGCGCCCAGCCTAGTAATCATTTCTTTTTTTTTTTTTGAGTTGGAGTCTCACTCTGTCACCCAGACTGGAGTGCAGTGGCCACTCCTGGCCACCGCAGCCTCGACCTGCTGGGCTCCAGTGATCCTTCTGCCTCAGCCTTCCAAGTAGCTGGAACTACAGTCGTGCGCTACCACGCCCAGCTCATTTTGATTTTATTGTAGAGATGAGGTCTTGCCAAGTTGCCCAGGCGTGTCTCGAACCCGCGAACTCAGGCAGTCCACTCACCTCAGCCTTCCAAACGCGCGGGATTACAGGCTGAGCCACCGAGTCCGACTCATTTTTTAGGTCTTCATTTCCAGTAGCATTCTTGGGCAAAACCTAACGGGAGCTAATTACATACTTATCAGGGCCACCGGTGTTCCTTACTCTGGAACCCTTAGTGTTCCTTCTGCTTTTGCCTGGTAGGTGCCCCTGACCCCCAAAGTTTGAGAGGCCAGGTCTCTTACTTGTACAGAAAATTATTGCTTGCTTGGCCTTACCAGCCAGTAGCATTACAAAAGATAGTATATAAACGTCCATGAGAAATAACTGGCTCCCAAGTTCAGCTTTTAAAATATATCCCAAAGAAAAAGAACTAGCCCGAACTTCGTTCATTATGTTAGGGACTGTCATTAATTTTTAGCTGTCATTTTTGTCATCAATGGTTTTGTCAGCACCGTATACAATTTTGTTTGATGATTCCATATAGCAGTGAGAGACTTATATAGAGTGAGGTGGTGTCGGGATGGTTGTCTGAGAAGGGAGACTTAGGGTCCTTCTGCAAAGACTCCCCTCATTTTTCCCATCGACTGCTCTGGTAGATGGTTCTCAAAACCCGAACAGCTGGTGTTGGTTGGATGCTATTTTTCTTTGTAGGCCGTTGTGTTTTTTCACATTTTCTCTCTGAGTGGTCGAAGAAGCTAGCGATATCCTCCCTATGGTTTTTCTGTCAGAAAAAAGGAAAGTGTTTCCATGGTCTCATTTCCGTACAATTTGGAGAAATAACTCTATAAGAAATGAAGGAAAATTTCCAGAGGCTAAGAATTCCTTGGGAGAAGGTTCCTTAACCTTTTTGATGTAGAGAATATAGTTACCTATGTGAGGGATTGTTGGGTGACTAATTTTTTTTGTTTTTTTGAGTTGGAGTCTCACTCGGTCGCCCAGACTGGAGTGCAGTGGCCGCTCCCAGCCACCGCAGCCTCGACCTGCTGAGCTCCGGCGATCCTTCCACCTCAGCCTTCCAAGTAGCTGCAACTACAGACGTGCGCTACCACACCTGGCTAATTTTTTGTTTTATTGTAGAGATGAGGTCTCACCAAGTTGCCCAGGCGGGTCTTGAACCCGCGGGCTCAGGCAATCCACTCACCCCAGCCTCCCAAGGCGTGGGATTACAGTCTGAGCCACCGAGCCCATCTGGGTGACTAATTTTAAGAATGGTGGTTATTATGGTACTTGGGCTAAATTAACTATTCTGGTTTATGGTTTCAATCATGTTAGGTCTTTGGGGAGAACAGTTAGGATACAAAGGTCCCTCCTCTCTGCTGGTTCAGGCTTACCATAAAATAACTTACTTCTGGAAAAATCATGCATGTTCGAGCTCAGTCTGTTTAATTCCCAGCAAAATAAAAGCTCGAAGAGCAGTGTGTGTTTAATATATGAGTTCGAAGAGAGTCGCAGTTGGCTCTGTTATCAAATGCAGTCGATCTTGGAGTTTCATTCTGCCGGGGCTAGAACTAACAAAATGTGAAAATGAAATATTCTTCCATAATGAAATGAATGAGGATCTTGGTTTTACCTGTTAGTAGAACAATTGCTCCACTCTCTCAAGCATTTGAAATGTCAGTTCAGATAGAAAAAAGGTTTTTGTGCTTCTTTGTCAAACATGCCTCGTTTCAGGACCAGAAGAAGGGTGATTGGCATAGACACTGCGGACTGGGTCTCTTGACGTTCCTTCCACTCTCTTGAATGAAGAGATTGAAAACCTGAGCTTCACGTCCCAGACTTTCTTAGAGTCAGATTCCTTTTTTTTTCTGTCAGAGTCTCACTCTGTTACCCAGGCTGGAGTGCAGTGGTCTGTTCATGGCCACCACAGCCTTGACTTCCTAGGCAGAGGTGATGCTCCCATCTCAGCTTCCCGAGTAGCTGCAACTACAGGCATGTGCCACCACACCTGGGTGATTTGGGGGTTTTTTCTATAGAGATGAGGCTTGGAGATGGGATATTCAGCCTGTATAGAACAGTTCTACCACCCCCAAGTTCCCTTGTGTCCCTTATAGCCAAATCTTCCCTCTACCCCTGGACAACCGTGGATGCTTCCTGTCCTTAGAGTTTTTGTCTTTTCTAGAACACTTCGTATCAGCGGAACCAGGTGGTGTGAAGACTTTTGAGGTGGGCTCCTTCCACTCAGCATAATGCATTGGAGATTCATCCATGTTGTTATGTGAATCATAGCAGCTCGTTCCTTTTTGTTGAGTAGCATCCACTGGGCCACGACTCATTTATCCATTATCCATTCTCTAGTTGGAGAACATTTGGTACACTTTACAATCTTCCTCAGAAACTCCGCAGATACAGTGGAAAAGGAAAGCAATGAAAACTAATGTTGTGTTAATTATTTGAGGCAACTGTTTGGTGCCTGGGCACTAACCTTAGAACAGTCAGTGCTATTAATCCCACCCCCGGGGACTCTAAGCAGAGGATTTTCAAACCTGCACCTCTAGAGCAATCCCATCATCTCTGCCATCCACTCCTGTCAACCTCCATGTTGCTTGTGCCAGTTAGAAGCTTTACCTAGTTAATTGTCCGAATTTTAGTGGCAACAGTTGCTACCAGGAGACCATGCACCTCCTATTCCCCAAATCTAGCAGGTGTAGAAAGACTTCTCATCATGTCCGTACGTGCTAGGCACTAGATCAGTGTATATGTCAGCCAAATGAACTTTGGTAGAAAATGGCGGCCTGGCACGGTGGCTCAAGCCTGTAATCCCAGCACTTTGGGAGGCTGAGGTGAGAGGATTGCCTGAGTCCAGGGGTTCAAGACCAGCCTGGGCAATTTGGTGAGACCTTGTCTCTACAATAAATAAAAAAATTAGCCGGGCGTGGAGGTGCACGCATGTAGTTCCAGCTACTTGGAAGCCTGAGGCAGAAGGATCACCTGAGCCCAGCAGGTCGAGGCCGCAGTGATTTTGAGCATGACAGAGTGAGACTCCAACTCAAAAAAAAAAGAAAATGACTCAATTGAATTTCAAGTAAGCATGTCATAATTCCTCTTCCCTAAGAGAGGAGAAGGTTTTAAGAATAACAGAAGGAGACATATAAAAGATTTAGCTGAGTTCTGCCACAAGAAGAACTGCCATGCTCTCAGTTGAATTGCCATTTTAGCACTGAACTTTTGAACTACTGAATAAAGCTGTCGATTGAAATCCTCTGACTTTCAGGTTGAAGCCTGGCCAGTACAATCCCCTCAGCCTGTTTTTCTCATATCTGTAGTCTTCATAAATGCACAGATAGATGTACACTGATGAAGATGCATAAATGTGTCTAGGAACTGGGCTCGGTGGCTCAGCCTGTAATCCCAGCACTTTGGGAGGCAGGGGTGAGAGGATTGCCTGAGTCCAGGGGTTCGAGACCAGCCCGGGCAACATGGCAAGATCTCGTCTCTACAATAAATTTTGAAAAAATTAGCTGGGCGTGGTGGCATGCGCCTATAGTTCCAGCTACTTGGAAGGCTGAGACATTAGGCTCACCTGAGCCCAGCAGGTTGAGGTCGCGATGGCTGTGAGCGTGCCACTGCACTCCAGCCTGGGTGGGCAACAGAATGAGATTCAGACTCACACACAAAAAAGGAAGTTTGGGGATAATAGGATTACCCCACAACACACTACTCCTTAGCTCATCGTCAACAGACTGCATCTCCTTCTCAGAGTCTATAGAAGAGATACTTTTTTTCTTGTGATCACAAAATATTAGGATAGTCCATAGGAGTCCAGTGGCTACTCCGCAAACCAAAGTGACTGACTCACTTGGCGAAATCACAAAACCGGTCCTTGGGAGAAAGGAAACTGACAGCTGGGCTTCTTTCTCCCAAGCTAGTGCCCTTTCCTTAAACCACACCTTTCAGGTAGGATTCTTTCAGATGCAAATAACAGGAAATCCAGTAATTAGCAGCTCAAACAACCGTGAACTTAGTTTTCTCACAAAAGGATTCTGGCAGCAGATGTTCCAGGTTTGGTGCAATGGCTATCCTATCCATGGCCCCAAAGATGTAGATTTCTTCCGTTTTTCCTGCTGTTGGCTTTTTGTCCTCACGCTTGTCACTTTGTGGTTGCAGCATCATGACTGTGGACCCAAGCACTGAATCCTCCTTTAGAAGGAAGGAAGAGATATGGGATTCTTCTCAAGACATTGTCTTTTTATTTGTGAAGGGGAGCCCCTTAGTCTGCTTGTCCTGGTGTCTCACAGTCAGCACTGGATCAGTCTCCTACCCCAAGACCTAAAACTGGTAGAAGGTAACTGGGTTTTCATGAGTCACCCTCCCTGGCTATGGAGGAAGGTGCCCTACCTGAGATTAGAGGGATTTTGGATCCCAGAAAGACCAGAAATGGGATTTTGTTAACCAGGGAGAAGAGGGTAATGACTTTTGGGTAGTAACAGATCATGTCTGCTCTACTTCTTAATCTCCCCTGAGCAGCTTGTCTTCATGCAGTGGGTATTTTCAGCTCCCGCAAAATTTCTCACCTGGCTGCTTCATCTCATAGACCAAACTGAGGGCAGACCCCATGTCGAATTCTTCTCTGGAGACTCCAAAATATTTAGGAGAGCACGATGCATGTGGTAGTTACTCTGTAAATATTTAATAACTGAATGTGAGTGAGGAGATCCACTGGTATTTTCATAACTAGCACACTCCCCGTCAGTCTCGTCTCTTCTGTGCTCCTCCCTGAGGGACATAGGACTTAATCTTTTGTTGCCATAAGGAAAGATTCATTAGTGGCCAGTGTCCTGGAGCGCTCCAGGGAGAAGTCTCTTCTGTTCACTGGTCCATGTCTAGCCATTGGCCATGATCGGCGAACCAACAGATTCTGGATGGTTGTGGTTATATGTGGAATTCTTATAGCCCTTTCGAGGAGCTACTGAGGGCATTCCACGTAGGTCATACCACTATGGAAATGGACAGGGATTTGAGCATCTCGATTTTTTTTCTTTTCCTCTTCTGGCTGTTGGACTGGAAAGAAAGTGGTTTACCTTTCTGACAGATGCAGAAGATAAGCCTCATAGGTATCAGACCAGCAGAACTTATTAAAAATTGGAAGAATCTGGATTGCTACTTATGCTTGAAAATACGTCACTCCATTGTTGGATTGTTCTGTGTTGTGTAGATTACTCATCTATGCAATTATTTGTTTATTCAGTAAATACTGAGCTCCTACTTTGTGCTGGGCATTGAATGGAACCTTTCTTTTTTTTTGAGTTGGAATCTCACTTAGTCGTCCTAACTGGAGTGCCCTGGCACTCTCCCGGCCACCACAGCCTCGACCTGCTGGGCTCCAGCGATCCTTCCCCCTCAGCCTTCCAAGTAGCCGGAACTACAGGCACGTGTTACCCCGCCCGGCTAATTTTTGATTTATTGTAGAGATGAAGTCTCGCCAAGTTGCCCAGGTGGGTCTTGAACCTGCGGGCTCAGGCAATCCACTCACCTCGGCCTTCCAAAGTGCTGGGATTACAGGCTGAGCCACCGAGCCAGTCACCTTCTCTACAGCCCAACAGCATAACCCTCACACACACACCTAAGCCCTGTGTGTATTTTTCAAGAACTTGTCAGACTTGGTTGCTGGCAGCTTTCATGAGCTCTCTGACCACAAGGCATGAGAGTATAATTTCCTGTGTCTCTCTGGGGAGGGGGTTTTTTCAGCGTATGCTGCTTTTTTAAGGACGTTTTCTTCCCTCCATCCCTTTTCCCTTCCTCTTTCTCTCTTCTTTTTTCATGGGTGATAATAAACTTTTGTCTTTTCATGGGTGTTTCCTTTACACGAGAGGAGTGGAATGTAGCGGAGGGTGGCAACCCATGCCTTTGCTGGGGCCAGTAGGATGTGTTTCGGTGTTTGTAATGAGCTTTGACACTAGAATAAGGGTCTAGAATAAGCGAGTCTTCGAGGGTAGTCTTAGGAATTTTCGCCATATGGCCTTCCTTCTTTTCCCTCCCCCAAGGCCAGCGTGGCTTTGTGACATAAACACCCACTAGAGTGTAGGGAAGGATGCTACCCTCATTTGCCCATTGTGAGCTGGAGGCACATGAAAAAAATCAGCCCCCTCCCCAAGTAGTTTAATCTCTCCTGTTCTGCAGCAGTACTCAAAGGATTAAGCGCTTTGAAACTGGTGAATGGAAAGGGTTTGAAGCAGGACGGTGCTGAGTCTGTGTTTTCCCTCCTTCCTCCGTGATTCTCTTTTCCTTGCCGTCATTCTTGTTGCCATGAAGGGAGCAAGTCAGATCTGAACCGGAGGAGAGGAGAGTTGGAGAGATTGGAGCAGTGCGATGCGAACGTTTTTCGTACTCCGTTGTTTGGGGTATTTAGTCTCACTCTAAATGTGGCCCCAAATTTCACAGCTCTCTCTGCTTCCTTCTCACTTGCCTAGTTCCATGAAATTACACCCGTCGAAATGAGCGCCTCACCATCTGCCTGCCTTACATTTTTATTTGCCCACGGTGAATGACTGTTATCAAGGTGATTGATTTATTTGCCGGCTCTGATGACGTTCACGTTCCGAAGATGGAGCGTCGACGCTCAGAGACTTACAATCTTGGAGAAAGAACGTTATGGAAGAAAAGAGTAAAATATTTCTCGTGTACGCTTTGGGCTTTGAGTTCTGGTGTCACTTGAATTGAGTTCTGTCGATGGCTGATGGCACTGTGTGTGGCAGGGGCTTCTTGTGTGTTAATAATTGTAGATGTTTAATTTTTTTGGCAATGATGATAGGGACGAGCAGCTAGACAGAAGGTGGGTTGTGTGTATACTGTGTATGAAACGGAGGGAGTGAGCGAACTATAGAATTGTCTGAGTTCTGATGGTGCTTTCCAGAATCTATGGATGTTGGACTCAGCCATTTCTGTAATACTTGGACACATTGTGCCCAAGTA
Source organism: Carlito syrichta (assembly GCF_000164805.1). Classification (NCBI taxonomy): domain Eukaryota; kingdom Metazoa; phylum Chordata; class Mammalia; order Primates; family Tarsiidae; genus Carlito; species Carlito syrichta. The sequence goes on along the minus strand of NW_007253740.1, from coordinate 31,388 downwards.
TTTGGCTGTGTTTGGCTGTCCATCACCCCAAGACCATAGTCCTCCTTGCCCCTGCAGATACGGGAGCAGCCAGGGCCAGTGGGATGGGCTTCATGCAGTGCTCAGGGTAGTTGGATGCCATGTGGTGCTCTGTCACCGTTTTTCTCTCTCTGATGACACTGGACTCTTGTCCCTCCCAAGCTCCACCCTGATCTCTGTCATTCACCATCCACAGACAGCTCAGACTGTCCTTATGTCATGTGAGGCTCCCTGTATCCACCGTAGGAGTCCCATTAAATGACCTCATCAACGCTAAGTATAAGAGTGGCAGAGCCGGGCGCGGTGGCTCAAGCCTGTAATCCCAGCACTTTGGGAGGCCGAGGCGAGAGAATTGCCTGAGCCTACAGGTTTGAGACCAGCCTGGGCAACATGGTGAGACCTCGTCTCTACAATAAATAAAAAAATTAGCCGGATGTGGTGGCATGTACTTGTGGTTCCGGCTACTTGGAAGACTGGAGTGGAAGGATCATCTGAGCCCAGCAGGTTGATGCTGCGGTGGCCATGTGCGTGCCACTGCACTCCAGCCTGGGCTACAGAGTGAGACTCCACCTCAAAAAAAAAAAAAAAAAAAAGTGGCAGAAATGCAGTCATGTGAAGGAAAAGGAAACCAAACTGTTTTGGAAGTGAAATTAAGCATCCCTGAGAACGGTGTATCAGTCCTTGAAATCATGGACGGGCTCTTCAGATTGCTCCATATCTCTATCCACGCTTCCCACGATCATGTCCTCAGAACTGCTTTTCCTACAAAAGAACAGGAAATGTAGATGGCTTTGCTTTATTGTGGTTATCTTCAAATTAATATTTCAAGCGATCAAATCTCCATATGTGGGTGTCGTATTTCACCCACACTGTGAGTTTCAAATAGCTTTGTGGATAACTCTGGAAATGGACCCACTCCCATGCATGACATTATGGGAAAATACTTACCCATTTTGGATGCTGCTCTGTGAGGTCAGTGGTTCTCAGGCAGATGAGTGGGTACCTTTGTGCCCTGAAGAAGTGAGGGACAGGTGTTCAGGATGGTAACTGACCACACCTCCACGGAAGCCTTTGCAAACTTGATTCTTGCTGGGCCTGGTGGCTCGTGCCTGTAATCCCAACGCTTTGGGAGGTGGAGGCGAGAGAATCGTTTGAGCCCAGGAGTTCAAGACCAGCCCTGGGCAACATAGCAAAACCTTGTCTCTACAAAAAAAGCAGAGGGAGATTACCTGGGCAGTGTGTCACACACTTTGTAGTCCCAGTTACTCAGGAGGCTGATGCAGAAGGATCGCCCGAGAGCCCCAGGAGATAGAAGCTGCACTGAGCCATGATCGTTGCCACTGCACTTCGGCCTGGGTGACAAAGTGAGACCCCGACTCTAAAATAAAAATAATAATCATAATCAACTTGATTCCCCACATCACAAAAGCAAGCTTTTTATTTACATCATTTGAGAACGCAGTTTCCTTGAAAAAGCAATCCATCAGTAGGGCATAGGATACAAACTAATAATGAAAAGGAGAGATTCTTTTTTTAGATAATTTGACTGTTGAGATGAGTTAAAGAGTTCTTCCCAGTCCCAAGGGTGTTTTGGAGAGGTGCAGTTCAGTGATTGCGTTTCTAGGATTGTAAGACTAAAGCTAAGGCCCTTGCCTCTCTTTTTGCATTTTGGGCTAGAGGAAAGTCACTTCCAGCTGTTACTTGGTAGGGATGGGATTGCCATAATGTCTCTCTGGGGTTCCAGCTGTGGAGTCTGACGGAGCACTCTGAACCCACACTCTTTCAGTGACTGCCTGTGAGAACGTGAGCATGTGAAATATTAATGGTCATAACAATAGCACTTTCCTGATGGAAATGTTGTGAGAATTATACGAGATCCTATATTTCCAGTGTTCAGCTCGATGCCTGGCACTCATTAATACTCATTCCTGGCTGGGGTTGGTGGCCCATGCCTGTAATCCCAGCACTTTGGGAGACTGAGGCAGGAGAATTGCATGAGCCCAGGAGTTTGAGACTAGCCTGGGAAACATAGCAAGACCTCATCTCTACAAAAAAAAAAAAAAAAATGAGCCGGACGTGGTGCCATGTGTCTGTAGTACCAGCCACTTGGGAGGCTGAGGCAAGACGTTGAACTCAGGAGGTTGAGGCTGCAGTGAGCTAGGATTGTGCCACTGTCCTCCAGCCTGAGTGAGACCCTGTATTGATTATGATGATGATAATAATTGTTGGTTCTTATTAAATTTGTTCTTAGGCCGATCTAGCTTATTCTTGTTTATAAGAGCACCACGCCTTTGGGGAACCCTTAAGAACATGTGTTTGTAGGCTGTTCTGGGCTTTCTAAGTGAGATCCCTTTTACGTTCGTTAGTCTTCCAAAGGAGTAGTCTGGGTGTAAGTATTGACATTTGCCATTGGTATGGTAGGGCGTAATTTACAGAGGACTTCCATTAATAACTTGTTCAAATACGGCTTCTTCGGCTATAGCTATTTTAATAATCATCAAATTTGTTCTGCTGCTGGTGTCTCACCCGGATTTTCTCTGAAGAAGTTTTGTCAGCACCTGGCCAGTCGGCGGTGTGGGCCCAGGTCAGTAAACACCCACAGGTAGGAGGCCAAGGTGGGCTGATGTTCACAGCACCCATCAGGTTGTTCACCAGAGGAAGTCTGGGTTTAGAGAAATCAAGAAAGTAGGAGTAGGTTGTATTAGTTTCCTACTGCTGCTGTAACAAATTACCACAGATTTATTACTTTACAATCTGTAAGTTAGAAGTCCAACAGGGGTCTCAGTGGGCTAAACGCAAGGTATTGGCCTGGCTGTGTTCCTTTCTGCAGGCTCTAGGGAAGAATCTATTTCCTCGGCGTTTCCAGCTTCTAGAGGCAGCCGGCATGCCTCAGCTCATCACCCCTTCCTCCGTCTTCAGAGCCAGGAGCGTCGCATCACGTTGACTTGCTTCCACTGTCCCATCTCCCTTGACTTCCCTCTTCTGCCTCCCCCTTCTACTCTTAAGGTTCCTGTGCTTACACTGAGACCACTCAGATAATCCAAGATCATCTCCCCATTCTAAGATCAGCTGATTAGCAACCGTAATTCCCCTAACAGATTTCCAGGCCTGGGGATTAGGATGTGGCCATGTTTGGACCATTTCTCCACCTACAGCATCAGGGGAGTTGGCTGGCGTTCACGGACTATTTTAGCTGAACCATGGAAATAAAACCGGGCTCGACCTCTGGCTGGAAATCAAGCAAGTTGTTCCGTTGCTCCCTTTGAAGAGAAAGAATAGTCAGCTCAGCTGAACTGGTTTCTGGAAAAGAAGTCCCTGGCTTTGCTTTTTTGTGCACAGCGAAGCCTTTTCAGCCTTACTTTCTTTTCTCCAGTCTGCCACTGCCATCTCCCCTCCCCCCACCCCCCCAAGAGTCTCAGATATAAACCAGATATAAGCCATGACATCTCATCTTTGACATTTCATACAGTTTGTAGCATGGTTGTGGGAAGAGGGGGATTTTTAAAAATTATTGTAAAGCGGCAAAATTTTTGCATAAAAAATACAGAATAGAACTTAGAGGAAGTTAGAAGTAAAAACCCACCATTGTGATCCTTCCTTCTGATGTCACTCCCTGAGAACGGGCTACTGTATGTCTCTTCTGGGAAATTTGTTTGCACAGCAAACATACATGCATTCGTTCTTCTAAAAATGATTTATGCCAATGGAGTCACACTATGGCTAATGTCCAGTGGTTTTTTAACTTAACAATATATCTCAGGTATCTTCCCATGTCAGTGTTCAGAGATTGTTTGCATTCTTTTGAACAGCTGCAAAGCCATTCCATTCTATGAATCTGTCCTAATTCATGGAGTTATGTACCACATTTTATTTAATCAGTAATTTATTTAATTGGACCCTAAGGAGAGACATTTAGGTGGTCCAGTATTTTGCTATTACTGATTGTACTCTACACATATTTTAGTGCACTTATGGAAATACATTTTTTTTTGAGTTAGGGTCTCATTCTGCCACCCAGGTGGGAGTGCAGTGGCGCAATCACAACTCAGTGCAGTCTTGACCATCTAGGCTCAGGTAATCCTTCTGTCTCAGCCTTCTGAGTAGCTGGGACTACAGGTGCACACCACCATGCTTGGCTAATTTTTTAAAAGAAATTTTCTGGAGATGAAGTCTTGCTAGGTCACCCAGACTGGTCTTGAACTCCCTGGCTCAAGCAGTCCTTCTATACCTCATCTTCCCAAAGTTCTGGGATTACAGATGTGAGCCACCACCACACATGACTGAAATCCATCTTATGTAGGCAGACTTTCTAACAATGGAATTTAAGTGGCATTCAGTCAACAAATGTGGGAATTTAAGATTTTGAGAGGTATTTGATGACCAAATTGTCCTCCAAGACTAAGCCACATTTAGACTCCCTCAAACCATGTGTGTGGGCTTCTAAGCTTGGATCTTACCGTGCAGGAAAGAATATCAAGCTCTTCTTTTCTTGCCTTTTTTTTTTTTGAGTTGGAGTCTCACTCCGTTACCCAGACTGGAGTGCAGTGGCCGCTCCCAGCCACCACAGCCTCGACCTGCTGGGCTCCGGCGATCCTTCTACCTCAGCCTTCCAAGTAGCTGGAATTACAGGCACATGCTACCACGCCCGGCTGATTTTTGATTTATTGTAGAGATTAGGTTTTGTCAAGTTGCCCAGGCGGGTCTCGAACCCACGGACTCAGGCAATCCACTCCCAAAGGCGCAGGATTACAGGGTGAGCCACTGAACCCGGCGTCTTGCCAATTTTTAAAAGATAAGAAATAGTATTTTGTTTTTAATTTGTTTTTATAATTAATGAGTGACGTTAAATATGTTTGCACATATCTGTTAACCGTTCATATCTTGTTCATAGCCTTTGCACATTTTTCTTTTCTTTTTTTTTTTTTTGAGTTGGAGTTTCACTCTGTCACCCAGACTGGAATGCAGTGGCACGCTCCTGGGCACCGCAGCCTCGACCTGCTGGGCTCTGGTGATCCTTCCACTTCAGCCTTCCAAGTAGCCAAAACTACAGGTGCGCACTACCACGCCCATAGTTTTTTTTTGACTTATTGTAGAGACGAGGTCTCACCAGGTTGCCCAGGCGGGTCTCGAACCCGCGGGCTCAGGCAATCCACTCACCTCGGCCTCCCAAAGCGCTGGGATTACAGGCTGAGCCACCGAGCCTGGCCTGCACATTTTTCATTTGGGTCGTTGGCCTTTCTAATGTATGTTCTCTAAGAATTCTTTTTCAATACCAAGCCCATGAGTTCTTCATAATGTCGGGCAAGCATTTTCCCACCACTTTGGGGGTGCACTTTTGGCAGTAAGAGGCACTGACTGCGGTCACAATGATAGTCCCCACTGTAAAATGGCTTCCCACGAAGCTCCCTTAGCTGGAATTGTTTTGAGAGTCAGATTCCTCTTGCATGACCCAGCATTGGTTTAAAGTTCAGCTCCAGGATTTTGCGTGTTGCTGACTAGGAACACCTGCTGGAATGAGCTGCCAGGCGGTTCTGTGTGTTTGCTGCTTTGCAGGGATGTACAGCAGCTCTGGGAACATCCATCACTGATACACACATTTACTCTTCCTGGAAATGAATCTAGCAAGGCTTGGGCAGTCCTCTCACTAAAAGAACTGCTACTTGGAGCGGTTCTCATGCTCCCCTTCCCTTCCCACTTGTCCTGCTCCTGGCTCGAAAACAAATGTCAAAATGCATAGGGATCCCATCCACAGAAGTTCTGGTTTGGACCCTCTGTCCCCATCCGGATCTGACACTGTTGGTTTTAAAAGCAGTTTTATGCAGGATACTTGCCTCTTTTTTTTGAATGGGTCTCTACTCTGCCACCCAGCTGGAGTGCGGTGGCACGCTCATGACCACCACGGCCTCAACCTACTGGGTTCAGGCGATCCTTCTGCCTCAGCTTTCCAAGTAGCTGGATCTGCAGGTGCATGCCACCATGACTGGCTAATTTATTCATTGTAGAGATGAGGTCATGCCAAGTTGCCCAGGCTGATCTCCAACCCCTGGGCTCAGGCAATCCTCTCGCCTCTGTCTCCCAAAGTGCTGGGATTACAGGGGTGAGCCACCGTGCCTGGCCCATAACAATAGTTTTATTTCTTAACAGTGAAGCAACGACAGGAATTAAACTTAAAAAAAACTCAGAGACATTGGATGAAGGGTAGCATGATAAAGTATCCAATTAAGTATTAGTTTCAAATCAAGTGTCGGTACTGTGGGTTATTTTGAAACTTCCTGGAAGGATATGTTTCATGATCCTGTTTTATGAATGAGATGAGGATGGGTTGTTCAGAGTAGAGAATTTGGCCAAAATCTCTATCCGAGTGAGAGAAATCCTAGCTTGGACTATTTGATGCTGTGGAAGTGGAATTTTTGTACATCAGAGCTATACAAACAAACAAAAACCAGAACTTAGTATTTATGGAGCATAGGTCCTATCTGAGTATGCTTATACCTTAAAACCCACCTCCTTCTTTTTGTGCTAAATGTCACACTCCTGCAGTTCTGATTGTCAATAGTGGCACCACAAGCTGTTTGTGTCACCATAGGTTGATTTCAGCCATCTCAGAATTTCCCTGTGAAGTTTTCATTGATTGAAGCATTTGAGAGCAGGGAAAGCAGAGCGTGATAATGTGACAGTTTTTAGAGTAGAGGACATAGTGAACCTCATTTGGATTGTACGGTGGTGGAATAATATGAAAAAAAAATGAATTGCTGCAATTACCCTCTTAGATCCCGAGTATCATTTCACATTCGAGTACAGCATGGGGACGCCTTCTTTTAATGTCCTCTGTCACAGCGGCTAGAAAAATGGACTTATGTAATGCAAATTAAAGAGAAGAGAAAATGCCTGCTGTTTGATCCAGAAGACGTCGAATGGGGTTTAGCGATTGTAGCTTTAACAGAGCATTTGTGGGGCTTCTTCCTGGTGGAATGAAGAGCTGTGGTAGTTTCATTGTTGGTTTCTCTCTGCAAAACACTAGGGCCTGTTTTCTCCTAGATACCGCCTTTTTTGGGCGGGGTGGGCGGGTTCATATTGACAGAAATCAGAACATACTTGGCATCTACCAGAGCTATTCTTAAGAAAAGTTTAAAAACCTAAAATTACCCGAGCTTTGGGTTGTTTCTAAAATTCCTCGCTCTTGATCTGCTTGGGGCACTAAAACATTGAGTTTTTCAAGAGTCAGGAGAGAATGATCCAGAAATCACCTCTTGAGGCAAACTGGGACAGATGTGCTTGGTTTTGACCCTGGAAGGCGAGGCTCTGCCGTGTGAATGTATTGCCACGTGCCAGGCACATCTCAGAGTCCCCAGGAAGTGTGCCTTCCATGTGGCCCGGAGAGCACATTATAACATGGTGCGCAGAAGAGTTTTTAAAAGACTTTGCTTTTTCCATTATTCATGAGGCAATCCCTTTTGGCCGCAAAGAACAGTAAATGCCTCTTGCTTTTAATGACTTGTAAATCAAAACTGTTCTGTGGTTTGCAGTGCCGCTGGTTACTTGCTCCCTTTGTGTTATCGTACCCTTCTGTAATTTCCACTGGAGAGAATTAGGTGGAAATTTTCGGGTGAGAAGCATCAGTCATTACAGCGGGCAGACCAAATTGCAAATCAGAATCGAATGCCTGCCTGGTGTGGCCACTGATGGAAAGACAGTCACCTTAATCCAACCAAAGTGGATAACTTTCTGGATCTGTTTCGGGGTCATCCAAAGAGATTTCTAGAACCTGGTCTAGTGTTGAAGGAATTCAGTTTTCTTTTTCAACTTGTGCCTGTACGTGTGTATGAGAAAATGTGTTCGTTTGTCTGTGTTTGGGTCCCCCTAGCATCTAGCCCAGAGCCTTGTCCACACTGGATGCTTGGGGTTAGGTTTGGAGAATCAGAAGGGGCCAGCAGCACATCTCCTGCAGTGTTCTTCTCTGGGCACCAGGCGCCTGAAAAAGCCGCTTTCCCCTGCTGTTCCTGGCAGGCCCCATGGCCTGGGGTCTTCAGAGCAGTGCATCTAAACACCAGGGTACTCAATCACCTGGAGGGCTTGGCCAAATGTCTCTGCAGGGGCTGCGGGAAGGGGAGAGTTGCTATCCAGTGGTATAGAGTTTCAGTTTTACAGGATGAAAACATTCTAGAGATCTTTTGTACAGTGTTAATATAGTTAATACTCCTGAACTGTATGCTTAAAAATGATTTTAAAATATATTAAGTTGGGTAGAAAGTGATGGATTTGTCAAAACTCATGAAACTGTACAATAAGATCTTTACCTTGTACCAGCTATAAATTATACTTATACTTCTATTAAAATAAAAGAGGCTGGGCTCGGTGGCTCAGCCTGTAATCCCAGCGCTTTGGGAGGCCGAGGTGAGTGGATTGCCTGAGCCCATGGGTTTGAGACCCGCCTGGGCAACTTGGCGAGACCGCATCTCTACAATAAATCAAAAATTAGCCGGGCATGGTAGTGCATGCCTGTAGTTCCAGCTACTTGGAAGGCTGAGGGGGAAGGATCACCAAAGCCCAGTAGGTCGAGGCTGCGGTGGCCGGGAGTGTGCCACTGCACTCCAGTCTGGGCAACAGAGTGAGACTCAGCCTGGGCTACATAGTGAGACCTCGTCTCTCCAAAAAAAAGAAAAGAAAAAGGTGTAGGGTATGGTGGTGCATGCCTGTAATCCTAGCTACTCAGTAGGCTGAGGTGGAAGGATTGCCTGAGCCCAGAAAGTTGAGGTCGCAGTGAGCCATGATTGTGCCCCTGCACTCCAGCTTGGGTGACAAAGTGACACCTCAACTCAGAAAAAAAAGACTAGGTGGTGAAAAACAGGATTGTGCCCCTGTCCCTGGATACTTGGAATTGGCAGGTCTGGAGTGGGTCCCAAGGCTCTGTGTTTGTGTCAAGTTCCCACTGATACCGGTGTCACGGTCCGAGAACCACTGCGAGTCTCACAGAGCTTTTCCCTGCTGCTGCTCTGCACACCCTCATTGCTTTGTATCCTTTTCTCTGTTGCAGCCATAGAGTTCAAGCCTGTAGCTGTATAATTTGTGGGGAAAGCAAGGTGGTCTAGCAATTAGTGGTTTCAAGTGTGCAGTTGAAAAACTTACTGACATGGTCCCATCGACTGGAGTCTCATCGTGTTTACTTTCAGAATAAAGCCATTTACCACCTGCAGAATCAGAAGAAACCACCAGCTAGCCCAGTGCGTAAATCAATATGAATTTTAACTGTGGCTGTAGAAAGCCAGAATTCTCTTCTTGGCATGCACCGGTGGTTACAATGGAGGAGGATTCCTTTAAGTTTTTAGGCACAGAATTGTTTTATTACTACCGGTTACCCAACTACAGTCTTCCTTTGTCATTTTTTTTCCCGAAGTGGAAGTGTTTGTAAATGTCTTCTTCTGTGTTTCCTCAGGAATTTGATTGATTGATTGGGTCAGGTCTCACTCTTTCTCCCAGACTGGAGTGCAGTGGCACGATCGCAGCTCACTGCAGCCACAACCTTCTGGGCTCAGGCAATTCTTCTGCCTCAGCCCCTGCAAGCAGCTAGGGGTACAGGTGCATGCCACCACTCCCGGCTAATTGTTTAAGTTTTTTGTAGAGATGAGGTCTCACTATGTTGCCCAGGTTGGTCTCGAGCTCCTGGGCTTCGGCAGTCCTCTCGCCTCTGCCTCCCAAGGCATTACAGGCATGAACCGCTGTGCCCAGCAGGAATTTTAGATTATCAAAACAATCTGTTCTCACTGAGCTTCATGTTACCGAGAAGTTAAGAAAAGATATAGGCATAGCAGTAGCATTTGTGTGACCCCAGCAAAACGTACATATATGGTTTAGAGGAAGGAAGGATTGTGCCTTGCCAGATCTCATACACTGTACACATGTATGAGAAAAGTTGTCCATTTGTCAGCATCGTGGCACAGACAGGCTGTTGTTGCAGAGAAGTAACATGTGGTGGAAGGAGTAGAAATGAATTGGGAGGACATTAACAGTTTAGAACTTGCTGGAGATGTGGGAAATCTTTTCTTTCTGCACTGTCTAATGGGATAGCCACTAGCCACCTGTGGCTACTGGGTCCTTACATTGTGGCTAGTGCCACTGGGGAACTGAATTTTAAACTGTATATAATTTCAGTTCATTTAAATAGCTGCGTGTGAGTGGTGGCTGCTGGACTGACTTGAGTTTATTGTTGTTGTCCAGGATAGAGGAAGTTTAGACAGGAATAGGAGGGAAGTATTGGTCAGATTGAGGAAGCCTCCAGTGCCGGCTGAGGGGGGCGGGCAGCTTCCTCTGGACAGTGGCAAGCAGTTGAAACCTTTTTTTTTTTTGGAGTCGGAGTCTCACTCTGTTGCCCAGGCTGGAGTGCTGCGGCAGGCTCCCAGCCACCCCAGCATCGACCCACTGCATTCCGGCAATCCTCATGACTCACGGTAGCCTTGAACTCCTGGGCTTGAATAATCTTTCCACCTCACCCTTCATGAGTAGTTGGGACCACAGGTGTGAGCCACTACACCTGGCTAATGTTTGAAAAAGTTTTTGTAGAGATGGCATCTCGCTGTATTGCCCAGGCTAGAGTGCAGTGGTGCGATCGTAACTCTCTTCAGCCTCTACCTTCTGGGCTCAAGTGAGCCTCCCACATCAGCCCCCATGAGTAGCTGGGACAACAGGTGTGAGTGACCCTACCTGGCTAAATGTTTACCAGATTTTTGTAGAGATGGGGTCTCGCTATGTTGCCCAGGCTGGTCTCGAACTGGGCTCAAGCAATCTTCCTGCCTAGGCCTCCCAAAGTGCTGGGATTACAGACATGAGCCACTGCGCCCAACAATTGAAGACTTTTGAACAGAGAAGTGGGTGTTCAGGAAAGAACATGCTGGTGGCTCGGTAGAAGACAGTGTATGAGGAGGAGTCTGGAGTGAAAAAGTGATCCGGGAAGGTGTCGGGACCATACAGCTATGCGGCCGAAGCCTCGAGTGTGACAGCAGCAGAGACGAGGAAGAGAGGGATGCATGAGCCTTGTAGAGTCTGCACAGGAGGGGTCCGGCCCTTGCAGAATGACTAGGAAGATGGTCAGCAGAATCTAGAGGTAGGCTGTGGCTGTGGGCACCTTTCTCAGCTGCACACGGGGCAGAGAGGATGGTGGCCAGGTGAGAACAACCCTTCCCCAGTCAAATGCTTCCTGCCCATGTGAATCTTCTTAGCTGTGCTTTATTCCCATGCTTTGTGTGAGAATCTTATCTGCAGACAGTTTGCTGCAGCCTATTTGGCTTCTGGATTTACCTGCTGCCTCTTGTGCTTGTTCTCTCTTCCTTCCCTGCTTGTGGCCGTCCTGCAGCCTCCTCAGGGATTACTGAGCCCCTGCACCAGCTCACTGATCTTGCGCCAATGGGAACCCAAAACCCAACCGCTGTCTGCCCAGCAAGGCTCAGGTTCCAGGAGGACCCGGGCCACGTCCCACATGGACCGTATTTCTGCTCAGTACCTAACAGAGCCTTGTATGTGTATTCATCCAGTAAAGGAGAAGGAGGGGCAGAGAACATTTCGCTCACGTCCCCCCGTGCCTGTGGGTCTCCCTCACACTGGGCCATTGCAAGAATCTTCCAGAAGGGTTTTCAGTGCACCATCGCCCCTGCTACGGTCCAAGCGTTGCTGAATGAGCTGTTCATCTTCTGGGCGCCTGAGTTCTATTTCTCAGCCACAGTCAAAATCTTCAGCAGTTCCTCACTTCCGCAGGGGAAAGCCGAGTGTTTACTTCTTTTCCTTATGCAACAAATAAGTGTTGGGGATTGCTGTTGTTGATAGAGACACAGCAGTGAGCAAAACACAGTCCTGGTTCTCATGAGGCGACATTCTGTGGGAGGGAGAGATGAGAAGTAAACACATAACCAGTCGAGAGTGATCAGTGCTGCGAGGGAAAGTGAGGCTGAAGAAGGAGCTTGCCGTGTAGAGGGCAGAGTGGAGGGGGTGGTCGGATGATGAAAGGGCCGCTCTGGAAAGGGGATGCTTGTGTAGAGATGTGAGTGACGTGAGGGGTGAGCCATGCACCGATCTGCAGGAAGAGGACTGGTAACAGCAGGTGCAAAGGCCCTGGCTTGGGCATCTACTTCGTGTGATCCAGGAGCAGAAGGTGGCTGGGTGGGGGTTGAGTGGGGTGAACAAAGAGGGGGATGTGGTGGGAGGGAAGAGAAATAGTAGGGCAACATCATGTGGGGCCTCATAGGCAACCGTCAGGATTTTAACACTGATTCTGAGTAAAGTAGCGAGGATTTTTTTTTTTTCAGTTGGAATCTCAATCTGTCGCCCAGGCTGGAGTGCAGTGACGTGCTCATGGCCACCGCAGGCTCGACCCGCTGGGCTCAGGCGATCATTCCACCTCAGCCTTCCAAGTAACTGGAACTGCAGGTCCGAGCCACCACACTCGGCTAACTTTTGATTTATTGTTGAGACGAGGTCTTGCCAAGTTGCCCAGGTGGGTCTCGAACCTGTGGACTCAGGCAATTCTCTTGCCTCGGCCTCCCAAAGTGCTGGGATTACAGGCTGGAGCCACCGCGCCCTGCGGTAGGGGGAATTTTGAGCATAGGAGTTATGCATTTGCTTTGTGATTTAAGATGTCTTCTGGCTACTTGAGGGGATGCAGATGTGGGGGTGGACCTGGGGGACCGGAGAGACAGAGTGGGAAGCGGTTGCAGTCACTGAGGGAGCAGCCACGGTGGCTTGTGCCAGGGTGACAGAGGTTGTGAGGAGCGATCAGATCCTAGGTGCAATTTGCTGAATGTGCCGGTGGGTGTGAGGTGGCCTAGAGCCTGAACGAGAGATGGGAGGCAAGGACAACGCCACGGCTTTTGGAACCAGAAAAACAAAGTTATTAAGGTGGAGAGGGTCACGTTTTGGAAATATACGTTGAAGAGTCTGTTCTAGATGCATTAAGTCTGAGATGACCATTGTGCTTTCTGTTTGCTGCTGTACCAAAGGATCACAGACTTTCTGGTTTAAAATAGCACCATTTTATCATCTTGCAGTTCCGTTAGTTAGAAGTCCAACATGGGTCTCAGTGGGTTAAAGTCAAGAGGTTAGCAAGGCTGCACAGTCCTTTCTGGACTCTGTTCCCTTGGCTTTTTCAGCTTCTAGAGATTGTCTGCATTCCTCCGCTTGTGGTCCCCTTCCTCCGTCTCAGAACAAGGAACGGTGATCCATAACCATCTCTCTTCCTGACCACAGCCAGGAAAGGTTCTCTAATAGTAGGGATGCCTGGTTTTACATTGAGCCCACCTGGATAATCCAGCATTGTCTTCCCAACTCAAAGTCCATAAGTTCGTCACATCTGTGAAATCTCTGTCATGCAAGGTAACATATCCACAGGTTCCGGGGATTAGGACTCAGTCGACTCTGGGGTCTGTTATTCTACTCATCTTGGATAGCTAAGGGGGAGGTGTGACCAGGCTGTTGGATACCCAGAGCTGGAGTTCAGGGGCAAAGGCCGAACTTGAGATAGAATCTTAGAGAGACATCAGTTAAAGCCATGGGATCAGCTGGGCCCTCCAAGGGTGAGAGTCTAGTTAGGAGGTCGAAACCACGGAGCTGCCCTCAGCCACACTTCCCCGCAGTGACATCCCCTCTGTCCCTCGCTGGCATCGTTCTTTTGGTTGGACTGTCCCCTCCTTCCCGTGACTGCTGGAGGCGCTGCCCTTGGGCGAGACCCGGCTCAGAGTCTACCTCCTCTGTGAGCCTCTCTGATCGCCTCGGCCATGACTTTCCTCTTCCCTTTGCTGTTTGATTCTGTGTCATATGTCCGTTCATTTACTTTTACTTTTCAATAGCAGCTTTATTGAGATATAACACCCATACAATTCACCCGTTCAAAGTGTACCAACCACTCGGCGGATCTTAGAATATTCACAGGTGTGTGTCCCCACCATCATCATCGGTGTCAGAACATTTTCGTCACCTCAAAAAGGAGCCCTGCCCGCGGGTTCGGGACCTGCCTGGGCAACTTGGTGAGACCTCATCTCTACAATAAATAAAAAATTAGCCGGGCGTGGTAGCGCGCGCCTGTAGTTCCAGCTACTCGGAAGGCTGAGGCAGAAGGATCACCGGAGCCCAGTCTGGGTGACAGAGTGAGACTCCAACTCAAAAAAAAAAAAAGGAGCCCTGTACCCTTTTGCTGTCACCCTCATCCGCCATCCTCCAAGCCCCTGGCAACCACCAGTCTCCAGTCTCAGTTCTTTCTGTATGGATTTTCCTGTTCTAGATGGCTCTCGTAAATGGGATTGCGATATGTGGCCTTCTGGGACTGGCTGTCCTTTTAATTTAATTGATTAATTAAATTTTTTTTTTTTTTGAGAGGACAGAAAAAAGCTCCCACAGTGGGAGGGGACCCGAAAGGGTCACCCTTAATTTTAAATTTGAATTTTGTCCTTGTACACTTAGATTTTCCCTATTTTTCTTTGGTTTTATTTATCATTCCTTAAAAGAAAAAAAAAAATTGAACACTTGGGTTTTTTTTTTTTGTTTTTGTATTTTTTGTTTTGAGCTGGGATCTCAATCTGTTGCCCAGGCTGGAGTGCAGTGGCACAATCACAGCTCACTATAGGCTTGACCTCCTGGGCTCAGGTGATCCCTTCCACCTTAGCTTCCCAAGTAGCTGGGATTACAAGCATGTGCCACCGTACCTGGCTAGTTTTTTTTTTTATTTTTTATGGAGATGAGGTCTCACCAGGTTGCCCAGTCTGGTCTAGTACTGTAGGGCTCAAACAGTCCTCCCGCTTCGGCCTCCCAAAGTGCCGGCATTATAGACATGAGCCACCGTGCCCATTTGGGACACCTGTTATAAACCACCCTTTGATGGAATTCTAGAAATGAAAACCTGAGTGAGATAGGGTTCCTCTACTAAGGAGTTCCAGTGAGGGTAAGCCGACGACTGCCATGGTGGCCGCTACACACTCCAGCGTGCCTCTGATAGTGGCAACTGATCACAGAGTTCTTTTCTACCCAATCCTGGAGGTGGCCTCTACGTCCATCTCAGCCCATGGCCCTGGTTAAGCCCCAAATAATCCGCGTTCCTTGGCCAAAAGAATCCTGACATTCCCGGTCCAGTTGGAAAGCAGATGTGCAGTGGCATAAATACAGGTTGAAGAGTGCCCAAATGGGCATGTATGTTGTGCCCAGGGAGGCCCAGGGAGGTTGGAGCTGCCACTTCTGACCCTGTGAGGTGTGGTTGGACTGAGTCTCAAAGGGTGACCCGGGGCTGGGAGAGAGAAGGATCTGTGTGCGCCTCTTGGATGTGGGCGGGGCCATCTCTGTGTCACAGGCCAGGAGCCGGAGCCTTGTGGGTGGAGGGTGGTGTCCTCAGGATTTGCTCCAGGACTGTCCATCTGTAGCCAGTGCTCTGAGCTTTCTCTTATCCGTCCCTGACTCTTAAAGCTGTGGTGGTTGTGTTCTCTGTGTTGGTGGCCTCTCCCTTGTCCATGCCACGATGTTTCCCCGACGTGAATGAGCTTCCTGGGATCTGGGCTGCTTTGCAACACCAGAAGGAGGGCCATGGTGACCCCGGTTCCCCGACCTCATGTACCTTCACTTTCGGGACGTCTTGTTGAGCCCTTGGCCACGTGCTTAGTCCAGTGCTGACTTTGGCTTTAAAGTGCTCACCTTCTGCCTGCTGAGATGTTGTCATAAAAAAACCTGGCACAGTGCGTTTGGCAGGCCCCTCTGTCACGCTGGGCCCTTCCCTTCCCAGAAGCGGGCTTCTGCTAAAGGAATGTCTGGGGCTAGCTCGCAGCCCCCTGGGCTCCTGCATGCTGTGCTCAGCGTGAGGCGGGCATACCCTGGGAACCATCGCTGCAAGATCACTACCTGCCCCTTCATTGCAGCTGCTTGTCTCCTTTCTTTTTTTGACTTTCTGTAGGTTTCTTTTCTCCTTCCCGATTCCTTTTATTCCTTTCATTTAGAATTGGTTGGACTCTGATGTATAAATCAAAGGCATGCCACTCTTTTCTTTGAATGCTTCCCTCCAATGTTTTTTATCTGTTTTTTAAAAATCAGATTTAATTGTCTTTTTAGAGCCGGGGTCGTGCTCTGTCGCCCAGGCTAGAGTGCCATGGTGTGATCATAGCTCACTGCAGCCTCAACCTCCAGAGCTCAAGTGAGCCCCCTGCCTCAGCCTCCCAAGCAGCTGGGACTACACCACATCCAGCTAATTAAAAAAAAAAAATTTTTTTTTTTTTAGCTGGACATGGAGGCACATGCCTGTAGTTCCAGTTACTTGGAAGGCTGAGGCAGATGGATGGCCTAAACCCAGCAGGTCGAGTCTGCAGTAGCCATGAGCATGCCATTGCACTCCAGCCTGGACGACCGAGACTGCAACTCAAAAAATATATATATTCTTTTTAGAGACAGGGTTTTGCTATGTTGCCCAGGCTGGTCTCAAACTCCTGGCCTCAAGCGATCCTCCCTTCTTGGCCTCCCAAAGTGTTGGGATGGCAAACATGAGCCACCATGCCTGGCCCTCCCTCAGATGTTTTGAAAGGAATGCCTCTTGAATCCTCTTGGTGTAATTGCTCCTTATTATTTTGGCTGATGACAAATGCTCTCTACTCTCTCCCCTCCCAGAAGTGACTTCTTTTTACCTTCCAGGGTGTGTTTTATTTAAACTTAACCTTTCTGCAGGTCGGCCCCTTTGCTCAGGAAGAGCATCTGTCCTTCCAGTCTATGAGAGCCAAGTGTGGTAAATGTGTATGTATGTGTGGTTAGAGCGAGCCAGCCAGCTCATCCCCTGGGAGGCGGCAGGAGGATTGTGATGTCAGTGGCAACACACTCAGCATCTCCAAAATGGCAGCTGGGACCAGCCTGCTGTGTGGATATGCGTGTACTTGGACCTGTCAAGGACAAGAGCCAGCAGAGTCTCGGTGGGGTTCCCCCTCACAGCGGCCTCGCTGTTGAATCTACCTCCACATGGCGAGATAAAGAGTCCTAAAGACAGAGGTGGCCTTCAAGACGCAGCTGGTCACCTGACTTGGGACGTGGTCCGGCCTGGAGGACAATACATGTGTAAGAGCCATCGACAGCCGCTCCGTAGCAGGACCAGGGGGGCCCAGCGGTACCAGGCACCCTCCGGAGACATGTGTCCACGACTTCTGTCTTCAGCATGACTTCTGCCCAGAGGACAACACCCATCCGTGCCCCCGGAAGAACCTCCGCCCCGCAGAGATGGCCTACTCTTGGGGGAATCAGGCACCGTCACTGGAGAGTCTCTTCCGGAGGAGAAATCCCACCTGTGCTAAGTGGGGGAAGAACAGTAGGTCATCAGGATTGGCTATCTTGTATTCGTGGGACAAAAGTTTCTATCTCTGTGTCCTCAGGGGACAGCCTTTTTCCAAGCATGTAATTGTGAATGTCTTACACTTGATAGTCACGTGATATGAGTTTCTTGCTGATGAAGGATGGATGAGAAAGCCAAGGGACAATTTGTGGGGTTTCTGACCATCTTTGTGTGTTCCGGATTGTGCTGGTATTGCTGACATACATGCGAAGTCAGCCTGGATCTTCAAATGCGACTATGCAGGTTTCATGGCCTGCAGCTGTTAGATGGGGATTCTTTTTTTTTTTTTTTTGAGATTGAGTCTCACTCGGTCGCTCAGGCTGGAGTGCAGTAGGATGCTCACGGCCACCCCAGTGTTGATCTGCTGGGCTCCGGCGATCCTTCCTTCTCAGCCTTCCAGGTAGCCAGAACTACAGGTACACGATACCACGTCCGGCTACTTTTTGATTTATTGTAGAGACGAGGTCTTGCCAAGTTGCCCAGGCTGGTCTCAAACCCGCAGACTCAGGCAATCCACTCGCCTTGGCCTCCCAGAGTGCTGGGATGGCAGGCTAAGCCACCAAACCCGGTCTAGATGGGGCCTCTTAGGATGTAAACTCTCACTCATGTGAAGATGGGCCGTGAATTGTGTAATGATTGTGATAATTTGACTAAACATGCTGTAAATATCGAAACGGGAAACAGCTTGAGATAAAACTCAGTTGTATGGATTCCATAAATGTCGTCAACGGCAACACGGTTATCTTAAGAAGTGAAAAAGTCGCTGGTTCAGTGGTTGATCCCAGCACATCCGCACCTCCGAGGCACTGAGACCCCTGGCTTCTCCTCCAGGATCTACTGTGTTTCTTTTTCTCCATCTTCCGCTTACCTGCTCTTCCAGTCTCTCCAGACCTCAGCCTCTCTCCGTGTCTCAACTCTACACACTTATTTTTTTCTGGAACCTCTAACTTGCTGGCAAACCGGCTTCTATTGACTCTTAAGCCCATGTGAACAAAAGTGCACTTGCCTTGGTGGGAACTATTGCATGTTACTGCATGTTCTGTATGACTGTGGAACTGAGAAGTAGTTCGCCTATGAGGGACCATTATTCCCTGCTGCCGTGTGTCTGACATTTCTTTCATCTGAGGATACTTGAATGGGGTGCTTTGGTGCTCTCCTCTTCTGCCAGCCTTTCTGTGGCCCTCGGAGTGCCTGATATTCTTCATGGCATGGCTAGATTCTCCATCCCCCATAAAGATGATATCTGGATGTGTTTGGCCTTGTCATTCAGTGCCAAGGTTTGTCGGTCTGGCTGCATTCGCCCCAGTGCCTCCTTGCCGAGGCATCAGTGTGTGGGGAACATCGCCAGCCTTTCAAAATGATGGGACTGTCGTATGCTCGCCACGAGAAGAGCATCTCATGTTCGCCGGAGCTGGCTTTATTGTCTGTCCTTGCTATGTCTGTTTTCAGGGTGGTTGCAGGTCACTGGAGCTCCTTGGGTTGTGTATTTATTTATTTATTTTTGAGTTTTTGAGTCTCACACTGTGAGACTCCAGCCCAGGCTGGAGTGCAGTGGCATGTTCGTGGCCACCGCAGCCTCTACCTTCTGGGCTCTGGTGATCCTTCCACCTCAGCCTTCCAAGTAACCGGAACTACAGGCGCATGCTACCACGCCTGGCTAATTTTTTGATTTATTGTAGAGATGAGGTCTCACCAAATTGCCCAGGCGGGTCTCGAACCCCTGGGCTCAGGCAGTCCTCTCACCTCAGCTTCCCAAAGTGCTGGTATTGGGTTTATGTTTTTCTGTTGAAGTTATTGCCCATTTAAGAACATCCGTTCCAGGATGCTTATGTACTTGGGCACAAGATAGCTTTAGGAGCCCGTCTTAGTCCTTGTCAGAGTAGACAGACCCCTTCCTCCCACATGCCAGTGACTTAAAGACTGTCACATGGAAGGGTTCTCTGTCCCAAGACAAAAATGTACCTTTAAAGTTGGGTCAGGCATCCACATTGGCTATGATGCCTCACATCTAACCAGTGAGGAGTCAGCCTGTTTTTTGAGATGGGGTCTCACTCTGTCGCCTAGTATGGTGGTACAATCATGGCTCACCACATCCTTGACCTCCTGGGCTCAAGCTATCAAGCTAGCCTCCCAAGTAACTGGATTTCAGGTGCCCACCACCATGCCCAGCTCCTGTTTTTTGTTGTTTTTTTGTAGAGACGAGGTCTCACCATGTTGCCCAGGTTGGATTTGAACTCCTGAACTCAAGCAAGGATTTGATCTTGTATATTAAGACATTAGGTTATAAGGCATGTTCAAAAAAAATAAAAGGATGTTAGTCGATGAAGTCTTGGATCAGCAAGAGGGTCAGATCACTGTGAAGCAGTAAGGGTGGGTGGGTGTCCACTGTCTGAGGGCAGGAAGCAGGAATGACCCGGCAGTAGATTTGGGGGCTTTGGGCGGACTGAAGCCTGTGGCAGGGAGATGCGTGAACTCTGTAGATGAATGTCTTTGTTTCGTGGTTTTTCCTGGAACAGACCCAAACTGTTAGATGAAGTACTTCTCTGTATTGAATAAAAAAGATTGGAATTTCAGTCTTGCTTGAAATTTGCATTTGTATTGAAGAATGAAGATTTTTGTTTAAGAAGTGAAAGCAGAGCTCAATGTTTCTCCTGCACGGGTGTCCTCACTGAGAAGACGGTTGGACCCACTTAAACCTAACACAAGTCACAGTTTTGCCTCCTGGTTTTGACCTTGGGCCATCATCCTGCCTGACATGCTCCTCCCCGCAATGTAAGAGGTAGAGGGGCCTCTCTGGCTAAAGGCGGGATCGGTGACCCTCTTTGATTAGATCTTTTCCACCCCAAGAGCCCACCTCTTATATGGCCTCACCCTTTGGTCCTCAAGAGGCCTGAAGTGAGCTAAGGGGCAGAGACTCTTCCTAGACCCTAAGGAGAACGATGGAGCCTCTTCAGAAAAATGCCCAGACACAAAATCCTTGCATAAAATTTCAAAAACGGCAGTGGGTATCTTACAGACCGTCCATGGGGCCCAGGTCAAGAACCCTTGCTCGGGGCACAGGTGACTGCCGGATCACCAGGGAATGTCCCTAAGCACCAACCTGCCCACGAAACCTTTTCCTGTCCATCAGATATTCACTTTTCTTTCCCCACATTTGCTAATAAGCATGAGTCACTTGATGTTTTCTGCGCCATATGCCCAGAGGGGCTTGTGTGGTAGAAAGAGGGAGTCATAATTTTTGTTTTTATTAAAATCCTGCTTCTCTTTAAAACATATCTTAATTCCATTTCATCTTCAAGTTTGCGTCCATTTTTGTGGCTGGGCCGGCTCATTTGCGAAGCCCTCAGAGGGTTGGAAGGTCTGAAGACCCTTCTTTCTTGCCTAAGTCTTACACAGTTTCTCAGCATTCTAGTAATAAAACCATTTCTCAGCGTTCATTTTTCTTCTGAGGTGGAGAAACACCGTTCTGCCATCTTTGATCACCTCAAGGCAGTTGTTACTGCTTTGTAAGTGAAAATCCACGGAGATTCAGAGGAGGTGGGCGTGCAGGGGTCCCCAGGGGGGGAGGCAGAACTTTATAAGGGGAGTAGGTTGAGGATGTGGGTGAGCACATGGGTCCAATTATGGAAAGCAGCCCTTGGATCGAGTGACAATTGTCAATATCTTTGGATTCCACATCAGAGTGGCAGGATCAGTGAGCCCTTGACCCTAAATGGGAAGGAGGTTTTGTGTCTTTAAACTCCATCGAAGTCTGGTTCTTCAAGCCTGCCTTTCCCTGCTGTGCTTGCTGACGGTGGAGGCCGAAAGATTTGCAACCTCTTTTAGACTAAGCTGACCTGTTGAGCAATCCCACTTTTCTATCCATGCACTTGCAACTTGAACCCACAGTATGGGCGGGGCGAGGGGGGTCTTGTCTTTCCACAGATGGACTGAACTCCATTGCAGGTAGAACAGAAGTGTCCCCTGAGGGGTTTACCATCAACGTGAGGCGTGAGACCTGCCGAGCTCTGTTTCCTTTTCATGAAGTTGGACCGGAGAATTATTTACAAATCATACTAGAAGAGAAAGGGCAGCTTTTCAGAGAGACACAACATGCTGGGTCCTTGTTTCAGGTCAGAGCCCGACTTGCTAGGGATCGGTGCCACTGAGGGACTCTGTCAGGCTCCGCATGACCCTTCCTCCCCAGATAGGGCTTCAGGGTCCCCAGTTGTCCCGATGACTCAGCTTCTGGGGCCTGTGCGCCACCTTTATGCTTCCCGCTGGAGCCAGTGTCATTGAGACGCATCTTCTGTCACCCAGGACGCGTGATATTGACTTAACGTGGGAAGCGTGGGAGAAACTTGTGTTCGCAGTCATGTATGGACTGCGTGCCATGTGGCTGAATCTTGCAGAGGGCTTCCTGGCTGCCGGGAGTCAGGAACGAGCTGAGCTGGATCTTTGAGGAAGGCAGACAGCTGGAGGAGGCGTGGCCCGGGTGGTGTGTAAACCCGTCACGTGGAGCGTGCCATGAGTGGGAAGATGAGGATTTCCCCGTGCGCTGACTCTTGAGCTAGTGGGAAGCCACGTCTTTAGGAGAATGAGTCATTCTTTGCTCTGTGCAGCTTATGGCAGCCTCACTTGTGCGATTGACTTGTTTAGTTCACAGTCCATGCTGGGTGAGATCGGCTCATTCCAAGCGGGAATCAACACGCTTAGAGCGCAGCCGTCCCCCTCACTG
Source organism: Carlito syrichta (assembly GCF_000164805.1). Classification (NCBI taxonomy): domain Eukaryota; kingdom Metazoa; phylum Chordata; class Mammalia; order Primates; family Tarsiidae; genus Carlito; species Carlito syrichta. Next base: position 9,327 of record NW_007253740.1, on the reverse strand, counting down.
AGATGCACAGCGACGGCAGCCCGGCCCACCGTGGTGGCTCAATGTCACTTTTTCCTCCGAAAGCAGCATGCCCGGGCACTGGTCTCTCCTCCCCAGCTGACCCGGGGGTGAGAGGGTTTCTGCTGATACAGAAACCCACCACCGGGTCATTGCCAAGGAAGTAGCAGCGGGCACCTTTGCCCTCTGGAGGGATTGTGTCTGGGTTCTCTGACTTCTGTGGCATCAATGGGAAATGCAAGCTTGCAGGGAACAGAGATAGCTACTCTCTTTACAACTGACCCCATATCCAGAGGATAGGAGAGGCAGAAGGGGAACCCTGCCCGTCCCAGCTTGGACTGTTCAGGCTCCTGGCTCCAGGGGCCTTGGCAGCCACCGCGGTGTCACAGCAGACAGGGTGTCATCAGGCAGAGTGGGGGCGAGGTCTCAGGACCGCTGGCTGTCCATGCTGGGCTCCTACCCCTGGCCTCCCAGAATGAGAATCAGGGCAGCCCGTGGATCCCAGACTTCCCTTGGGCCGGTCCTCTCAGGGACAGGACAGGTAAGCTTTCCTCAGTCATTTTGGTATATTCTTGAGAAACAACTTGCCAGTGATGCCCGATACTACCCGTTATGAGGAGGCTGGAGAATCAGGCTTGTGATGGAAGAAACCCAGCTCTTGGCTGGGGGAAGCCTTTGTGGGCTTCACTGAGGCATTCCCAACCACCTCTTCAGAACTAGGGTTGTTTAGAGGACACTGGAGAATACTTGGGGAGTATTGCCACTTGGGAGTATGTCTATGGAAAAATGTGTGTTTAACTTGAAATTTGAAAAATGCCTACCCCAGGAGGGAAGGATCCACTGTTCTTGCCCCTCTCATTCCTCTGGGTAAGGAATGACCGGCATGTGTATATGAGGCCAATGACAGATGCCTTGGCTACTAAAACGACCTTTGTGCGCTGGACGTGCCTTCAGATATGAGATGATTCTGTTTAATGAGGTTCATAAATCATTTGTTCTTTTGTCTGGACATTTAGGCAAATCTGCATCCTTTCACACTTAGTACCTTTGAGCTCCTGGGTGTCTGTATATTAAGTTCATTGTGTCTGATCTGCCGTTGACAATGGACACGAATGTCTACTGTTCCATGCAAAGTGCTCAGGCTGCTGTATAAGCAGTGCCCTGAGAATATAAATGATGGAGTGTGGGGATAGGGTGACTTCTTTCAACAGAATTCCGAGGACAACTTTGTACAGTAGCCAGAGTTCTTCACACTTGGGTACTGGAAATTTTATTTTATTTTTTTGAGTTGGAATCTCACACTGTCGCCCAGGCTGGAATGCAGTAGCATGCTCATGGCCACCCCAGGGTCAACCTGCTGGGATCTGGCTATCCTTCCTCCTCAGTCTTCCAAGTAGCTGGAAACTATAGGCATACCCTACCATGCCCAGCTAATTTTTGATTTATTGTGGAGGTGAGGTCTTGCCAAGTTGCCCAGGCTGGTCTTGAACCCACAGGCTCAGGCAATCTACTTGCCTCGGCCTCCCAAAAAGCGGTTACAGAAGCCCTGGGATTACAGGATGAGCCACTGAGCCTGGCCTAGGTACTGGAAAATTTTTTACTCAGTAATCCCCCTTACATAGTTTATTAACTTACCTATTTTCCATGGAATTTGAGCAATTTGGAATTGAGCAATTGAAATGAACAAACTCACATTGAGGAAAGCAGGGTCTGTGGGCCAGCACAAACCAAGTGTTATAAAGTTTTGAAAGATCTTCCTTACATTTTTATTTCTGTCTCCCTCCCTAAATGAATGACTTTTCTTACCTTTGCCATAGCAAGCCTAACAGACGATGTGAATACAAACAGTCTCCGAGCACTTTTTTTTTTTCATAAATAAGGTAATTTTAGTCAGTGCCAGGGGAATCCAACTTTTATTTAGAAACAAAAAATTACGTTAGATAAAAAGTGTCCTGGGCTGTGCGAGTTCATAGGAATTGTTTGATAATAGGTGAAATTAGGGAGGCTCGTGCTTATATAATATGTGTAGTTTCTTTTTCTTTTCTTGAGTTGGAATCTCACTCTGTCACCCAGGCTGGAGGGCAGTGGCACGCTCCCGGCCACCGCAGCCTCAACCTGCTGGGCTCTGGCGATCCTTCTGCCTCAGCCTTCCGAGCAGCTGGAACGACAGGCGTGTACTACCATGCCCGGCTAGTTTTTGATTTACTGTAGAGACGAGGTCTCACCAAGTTCCCCGGGTGGGTCGCGAACCCGCAGGCTCAGGCGATCCACTCGCCTCGGCCTCCCGAAGTGCTGGGGTTACAGGCCGAGCCACCGAGCCCGGCCTCTGCGTAGCTTCTTAAAGAGTTAGAGATCAGGGAGCTTTTCTGTCGAGGGAAGTCCTTAGCCAGGCGCCTCACTCATGGGGATGCCGGGGAAGGTGAGAGGCACGTGCGGTTGCAGAAGCCCAGGGCCCGTGCCCCAGGGAGGCTCAGCTTCTGCCCATGGCCAGTAGGCCAGGTTGACAGACAGATCGTCCGGGGACGGGATTGGCCCCTTCTGTGGTCGTGGGGCCCGTGAATTCACGCCCCGCGTTTCTAACATCTGCTGGGCCAGCTGGTGATTTTTGTTGCTGATTTCCTTTTAGCCAAACTCGGGCCCTGAGTTGGTTTTGTCTGAAGACGAGCAAAGCGATAACGAAGAGAAGGAAGAGACGGAGTTGGGAGTCATGGAGGATCAGCGGAGTGTCATCCTTCATCTCATTTCACAACTCAAGCTCGGAATGGACCTGACCAAGGTAGGCTGGCATGCCCCGCCCCGCCCCCGGTTGTGTGGGCTCTCGCCCTGTCCTCGGGCCTCTGCTGTGCACATTCTTTTCATTGTGGCGAGGTTGGAGGAGAGCGGGGGAGAGGCCAGGATGGCTTTCAAGGGTGGACACTGCAGGTACAGTTTCAAAGGACATGGGTACGTAAAGGCTCATCCCTCGAGCTGGAGAGCCCTGCCTTTGTTTTTATTTTTATTTTTGATTTCACTCCGTCACCCAGGCTGGAGTGCAGTGGCATGCTCACAGCTCACTGCAGCCTCTACCTCCTGGGCTCAGGTGACCGTTCTGCCTTAGCCTCCCGAGTTGCTGGGGCTACAGGTGTGCACCACCACGCCCAGTTTAATGTTTTATCATTTATTTATTTGTTTATTTAGTTGGGGGTCTCGCTCCGTCACCCAGGCTGGAGTGCAGTGGCATGCTCACGGCCACCCCAGCATTGACTTGTAGAGCTCCAGCGATCCTTCCGCCTCAGCCTTTTAAGTAGCCGGAACAACAGGCGCACGCTCCCGTGCCCGGCTAATTTTTTGATTTATTGTAGAGACGAGGTCTCGCCAAGTTGGTTGGTCTCGAACCTGTGGGCTCAGGCAATTATCTCGCTTCAGCCTCCCAAAGTGCTGGGATTACAGGCTGAGCCACCGAGCCTGGCCTGTTTTTTTATTTTTATAGAGACGAGGTCTCTCTATGTTACCCAGGCTGGTCTTGAACCTGGGCCCAGGCACTCCTCTCGCCTCTGCCTCCCAAAGTGCTGGGATTGCAGGCTTAAGTCACCACACCCAGCCTCCTTTGATTCTTTGGAGGAGCTTCAACTCTTCAGGGGCAGGGAGAATGTCCGAGAAAGCATATGAGAGAATAAGCACAATTGGAGGTAGTATTTCTCTATTTCCGGCTGTGTTCTAAGAAGACTGGGGCTGGCCTGTATGGATAGCTGTGGCACGATATCCACAGAGAGAAGGCGGGAGGAAGGGAAGTGGTGGAGCCAGGAACAAGGCCTTGTGCCCGCCCAGCCTCACGTCATGACTTGCTATGGGCTGTCCTCGCCTTTGACAACTGGTCCCCAGGGCAGCCATATGGGTGACCCAAGTTGTCCACGTGTAGAGAAGCAAATCCCGTGGTTGGGTAGGGGTGGAACCAATTCTTCTTGGTGCTCGGTGCAGGTGGGACGCTTCATGAGAGGCCTCCTCGAGAGAGACCCCAGCATCCTGGCCACCGATAGGGGGGAGGGTCTTACATCATCTCCCCTCTCTAGCTCCGGCTTACTCCGGAGGCAAGCAGGAAAGGCGGCTGTGTGTGTAGCCGAAAGTTTGTGCGATGTCACTGGGCACGGTGGGGTGGTGAAGAGAGCCTTGGCCTCCCTGGGTTCCAGCCCAGCCTGTTCGCCGGTCATGACGCCTCCCTGACAGGTGGTGTGAGGATTGGAGGTGGCGTGCAGGGGACCTAGCCTGGTGCTAGGCTCCTAGCAGGTGTCGTCCTCTTATTCTCCTGAAGTGCTATGTCGTGTGGTGGGGCAGGGGACCCACCGTGGGGCAGAGAGATAGGTGTGGCCTGTAGGGAGAGGGTATCAGGGGTATCCAACCTTTTGGCTTTTCCCTGGGCCACACTGAATGAAGAGGAATTGTCTTGGGCCACACAAAAATTATGTGATATAGTTAGCGTATATATATAATAAGACTTCTTTTTTTAAACATACTTTTTATTATAAAGTTTAGAAAAATGAGAACAATATAAAACTAGTGGGAAATTTAGCCTTGTTTTGATAAAACTAATTTATCAATGTCTGTTTCAACAGAAGTGATCACAATTCTTCGTGCTAGCTCTCAAGGTGCTCGTCAGAAATGTTTGTTTGAATTTTGCTTTCCGTGGCTTCATAATTGAAAACAGCTGCTCACAAGTGTATGTGCTGCTGAAAAGCGATGTCGTGAATGGGGTGTGATTGTAAACTTCAAAATGGAAACCACATGGGGCCACAAGGAAAATAAATGCTGGCCCTTGCCTTGCTAAGTTATGGTGCGGCCCTGTGCTCTTTGAGCCATGGCCAGGCCATGTTTTCTTAAGCTTTGGCCCCCTCCCCTCCCTTGGGGAGGTGAATCCCCTCCTTCTCTCTCTCTCCAATTTACTTTCTAAATAAGCTATATTTTGTCATCTGAAAGAAAGAGAAAAAAAGAAATGCTAAAATACACATGATGTTGAAAGATTTCGTGGGGCCACATTACTAGCTGTTCCAGGCTGCCTGCAGCCCATGGGCCACAGGCTGGACATGCCTTTCTAGATCCTGAAGGCCAGCCAGAGAAAAACGTGGACACGCCGGAAACGCTCGCCCTCCTGAAGGTGCGGGCTAGGGAGAGACAGCCCTAGGGGGGATGCTGGCTGTTTGGCTGCAGTGAAGGGTCTGGGTCCCATGAGTTCACCTCAGGCTGGGCAGAAGGCCAGAGAACAGAGAGGTGTGCAGGCTTCTGTGAGGATGAAGAGGACAGAGCGTGGCCACCGACCCTTTCCAGAAGATAGGAGAGGGGCAGAGGAGACAGGAGCCTCAGAGACGACAGACAAACCTTTTCTCGAAATGCCTTCATGAGATTTGAAGGCGGGTGTGTCTGCTATTCTGGGAGAAACATAGGCCCACACGGGGGGTGCCAGACATAGAAAATTCCCTCCCCCAGCCGTCCCCTTCCTTGCACGCCCAGCTGCCGAGGCCCGCTCCCCACGCTGCAGTTCCTTCCCTTCCTCTCAGTCCTCTGGCTGTGTCATTCTTGTCACTCTTCTGCAAGAGGGATCATGTGAGTGCTCGGCTGTTAAAAAGCTGCCTATTTTTGTTCTTGTGGCTTGTGTAGCTACTTGGATGGGGCTTGAGTGAAAGCTGGCAAAGGAGGATGGAGATCATGTGTGCGAGAACGATCTGAAATCACAACGTTCCCCGACTGGCTCGTGACTCTCCACTGGGTTGAAAAACCAACCGGGTGGGGTCAGACCATCATTTCCAAAACATGAACTAAAGTACAATAGAAAATGCCAGGGCGCACTGCGCACGGAGCTTTTATTTTAGTTCTTTGGAGAGGTGTGTCACTGGGTCACGAGGCGAAACGTATTCTCATGGGAGATTGTATTTTTTTTTAATGTTTGCAAAACTCGGACCCAGAATTGTGGATGGTGGAGGAGAAATTGAAATTGCCGAGGTCAGATGTAGAGAGAGAATAAAATGCTGAGGGGACGATGTGATGGCCAGTGGAGCGTCTGGGAGACATCACGGCGATGACTCTATTTTTATGTAACAAGAGAGTCATCATTAGAACTGTATGTTTTGTAGTTATTATTATTTTATAAGGATATGATTGCTTCGCATTTCTGGAGCCATGGCCTCTTCCTAAAAGAGCAAATGTTGCGTTTATCCAGTACTCAGTTGAGTACCTAAAAGAGAAACGCTTCCAGTCTATAGTTTATTAACTTGACGGGAAGAAGCTGTTATTCAAAGTTCAAGGGAAAATGGGACCAGCCATGGTGCTCATGAGAGAAGGGGATCAACCTTCCTGCTCCCAGGAAGTCTCTTGGAGTTTGTTGCCTGGAGTCACGTAAAGGTGGTGAGGTTTTTTCCTCTCTCTGCCATCTCCTTTTTCTCTTCTTGGTCTTGCCCGTGTCATCAAGTTAAGCTTGTACTAAACTGGCAGTGGGAGAACTTAGCAGGAGTGGTGTCTGATGCCCAGGGCACCCCGCAGGTAGAACATTCTTCAACTCAAGGATGAGGCCCCAGCCTCTCTCCATAAAACAAGTACAGTGAGTCCCCTACCTAAGAACCTTTCAGTTGCAAACTTTCAAAGATGCAAATGAATGTGCACATATTGAGCTCAGGGGTGTGGGCCCATTTTAACCTAGTATTCGGGGATGTGAAAAGGCAACGAACACTAATGAGTATGTCCACGCAGGTAGTATTCATTTATTGAGCACTGCACGTGCCAAATACGGTTCCAGACAGCGGGAGTGCAGCAGAACTTTTGGAATCCCTGAAGAGCCTGTGTGAGGAGGGAAGGAGACACGAGAAACGAGAGAGAGAGAGAGAGAGAGAGAGAGAGCGAGAGAGAGAGAGAGAGAAAGAGAGAGAGAGAGAGAGAGATGTAGATGGGGTTGGGCACAGTGGCTCATGCCTGTGTTCCTAGCACTTTGGAAGGCCGAGGTAGGAGGATCCTTTGAGCTAAGGTGTTCAAAAACAGCCTGGGCAATAAAGTGAGACTCATCTCTACAAAAGAAGAAGAAGGGGGGGGGCAACAAAGAGAAATAGATCATAGTAGGGAGAGTGGCCGGTGATGAGGAGTGGGCCGAGCTCTGCAGATTAATTGGCCAGGGTAGGATTCTCTTAGGTCACATTTGAGTAGAGACTGGATTAAAATGAGAGTCAGCCATGTGACTCTCTAGGGAACAGTGCTCTCCCAGAGGGGTTGCGGAGTCACAAAGGCCCCAGACGGACCTTGTTTGGCATTTGGGGATGAGCGGAGAGGCCTGTGTGGCTGGAGCCCAATGAGCTTGTTAGGGCTGGTGGGAGAGAAGGTTGGTGAGACCAGGGAGTGGATCACAGGGCCTCATAGGATATTGATATTCTGAGTGGTATGGGTGGCCACTGGAGGGTTTTGCGTGAAGGAATGTGTGGTCTTGTATTTCTTTTTTTTTTTTTTTGAGTCGGAGTCTCACTCTGTCGCCCAGACTGGAGTGCAGTGGCTGCTCCCGGCCACCGCAGCCTCGACCTGCTGGGCTCCGGCGATCCTTCCGCCTCAGCCTTCCCAGTAGCCGGAATTACAGGCATGCGCTACCATGCCTGACTGAATTTTTGATTTACTGTAGAGATGAGGTCTCGCTGCCCAGGTGGGTCTCGAACCCGCGGGCTCAGGCAATCCACTCACCTCAGCCTCCCAAAGGCGCGGGATTACAGGCTGAGCCACCGAGCCCGGCTTGGCCTTGTATTTTTAAAGGGGTATTTTGACTCTTTTGTGGAAAGTAGACTGAGGAAGGATGACTGGCCTGGGGGACAGCAGGGGTAAGGATAGAAGCAGGAAGGAGCTACTGTAGTCACCCAGGTAGAGATGATGGCGACACAGTGCCAGGGGTGGATTCTAGATGTACTTGCACAATAGTGCCAGTATGGTTTGCATGTGGGATTGAAGTCCGGTATAAGAGAAAGAGAGGCATAAAAGATAACTTGTAAGGTTTTGGCCTGAGCAACTAGAACAGTAATAATTAGAGTTGCCATCGTTTCGGTGATTATTGCTAATATCTAACCGCCCCAAAACTTAGTAGCTTAAAACAATAATCATTTTATTTATTCATGGTTATGTCATCTGGGATGGGCTCAGCTGGGCCGTTCTTCTGCTGGTCTTGCCAATGGCCACGCATGTGCCTGATGTCAGCTGGTGAATTGGTTGTGGTTTGGACTTGGCCGGAGCAGCTGGGTCCCCCTCTCTCCATGAAGTATTAGGAACTTTCTCTCTCCATGTATTCTTTCTATGTGGTTTCTCCATCTGGATGGCCAGGCTTCTTGAATAGCAGCTCAAGGCTCCTAAGAGGAAAAAGGCGTGGGGGGTGGTGGTGTCAGATAAGCCTTCTTAAGACTTAGGCTGCAGGCCAGGCTCGGTGGCTCATCCTGTAATCCCAGCACTTTGGGAGGCCGAGGTGAGTGGATTGCCTGAGTCTGTGGGTTTGAGACCACTCGGGCAACTTGGTGAGACCTCATCTCAACAATAAATAAAAAATTAGCCGGGTGTGGCAGCTCACGCCTGTAGTTCTGGCTACTCGGAAGGCTGACGCGGAAAGATCTCCGGAGCCCAGCAGGTCGACACTGGGGTGGCCGTGAGCATGCCACTACACTTCAGCCTGGGTGATGGAGTGAGACTCCAACTCAAAAAAAAAACAAGACTCAGGCTGCAAATGGGCACAGGTTTTCTTCCACTTTCTTGATTAAAGTCGGTCACAGATCCATCCTAGATGGAAGAGAAGGAGAGAATACAAGAGCATGAATTCTGGCGTTCCCTCATGTAACCACACTTTCTCATGGAGGAGAAGACTGTGGGAAGAACAGACTGGAGATCTTGGTGCTCTCCCAGGCTCAGTCTTGGATCTGATAGGTCTGGGACATCCCACCCAGTAGGTGTTCAAGGATGTGTAGGCAGTTGGATATACACGTCTGGAGTTGATGAGGGAGGTTCAAGTATAAGTTTAAGAGTCAACACTGTATAGATGGTATTCAAAGCTGTGAGGCTGGACCGAGTTTCTCTAGAGAGAGAATGGAAACGTAGGGGCAGAAAGCCCAAGTACAGAGTCCTGAGATTTTCCAGCATGGAGAGGAGCAGGGTCCAGCAGATGAGCTTAAGAAGGTTCAGCCAGACTGGGCTCAGTGGCTCAGCCTGTCATCCTAGCACTTTGGGAGGCCGAGGCAAGTGGACTGCCCGAGCCCGCAGGTTCAAGACTAGCCTGGGCAACTTGGTGAGACCTCTTCTCTACAATAAATCAAAAATCAGCTGGGCATGGTAGCACATGCCTGTAGTTCTGGCTAC
>NW_007253739.1:147799-150409 GCF_000164805.1 Carlito syrichta | reverse complement strand
TCCAGTTAATTGGAAGGCTGAGGCAGAAGGATTGCCGGAGCCCAGCAGGTCAAGTCTGGGTGATGGAGTGAGACTCCAACTGCTAGGCACATCAGGCACGTCCCGGAACTGGGTATTTATATACCAATTCCTGACAGTCATTAGAGATAGAGCTATTTGCTAGGAGGAAGAGAAATATGGATATTGGCAGTTGGAAATCATCCGACACACATTATAAGGTCCCAAGGAAATGTCAAGCACTGAGGAGAAGAAGAAAGGAAATAGTGTCCCTTATATAGCTATGACATCAAAGACAAAGAGAAGTGACCCCCTCACCCCACCAAAGCAAAAATCTCTAAAAAGTAAACTGAGAAATATGAAGGTCCACCTCCTGAATGTATGTCTGTTTACAATTGTTCTGCATCTAAGTCCAGTCCTCCCCTCATCAGCCCTGCTCTCAAATGAGGTTGAGGTAATGGGAATAGCCCTTATAAATTAGGAACACAAACCTAGAGTGTGACCAAGTTTTGTTTAAAATAACAGTTAAATGATTGTTATGAGGCAGTTTCCTCTCACTTTCCTTTTTTTTTTGGTAAAAGTAGTTCCATTTCTGTACTTTCCTGGTGAAAGTTGACACCTTCAAGAAAGTTGATGGGAGCTCAGCATTAGATCGTCACTTACCTCCCATCTTTTTGTAACACCAGTAAAATTGATCTCTGCTGTTCAAATTGGAATCCTATTACATTACAGTAAGGCATTCAATGTAACAGTGAGGAAAACACCAATGTTTGTAGAGCAAAGGACATTCTATAACTAGACATACTGTAACAGAAAGGCATGGGGGTGTGGACAAGCCCCACCTTGGGCAACTCAAGTCTCCCATAGTGCCTCAAAGAGATCCTGTTCTTTTCTTTTTCTATCCCATCTGCCCTGCCTGGACCCTCAGCTATTATTATTTCCCTCTGTTTCACCAACAGAGGCCAGAACAACTTGTCCTATCCATAAACAAGCTAACAACTTAATGTACTTTTTAAAAAAACTTCTACGTTCACTGTAAACTCAACTAAAGAACTGTTGAGAAAATAGATATTTTTTTCAAACTTCAAAAAAACCACTTCCCAAGGAAGAATCTCCATTGGAAGAGTCACATGAACTGGAAAGTGCTGGGAAATTCAATCCTAATCAGGGAAAGATTCTTCCCCAAGCATAAACACAGGAGTGTGTTCTTGACTAGACCAGGAAACTTACTATATGGGTAATAATTAAATATTGAAATTTCATGACATAAGTGCCAAAGCAGGAATCACATTAAATGAAATCTTTTTTTAACATATTTTTTATTTTTAAATTGTGTGGTACAGTTAAGGGTTAGTTATACAAATATGCATTGTGCAGGTACCCTTATTGATGAGGTGTGCCCCCCTGTCCCCAGATAGATATCAACTACCGTTAATCCCACCTCCCTTCCCCTCCCTGCCTGCCCCCCCCATAGTTTCCCGCCACTGTCAATCCTTTTCTTATAGTATTACGATAGTTGTCCAAGGTCCACTTATGAGTGAGAACATGTGATACTCAGATCTGTTTCTGTGAGAGATCACTCAGTATTATAAACTCCAATTCTATCCAGGTTGCTGTGAAATTCATGATTTTGTTATTTTTTATGACTGCGTGATATTCCTAAATGAAATCTTAAATACTTATTCAATAACAGAAGTGCCTCAGAATAATTTCTAACTATCTTAGATTCATATTTTTCTTACATCTAGGTGGCTCCTGCCTATAATCCTGGCACACTGGGAGACCAAGGCAGGACGATTGCTTGAACTCAGAAGTTCGAAACTAGCCTAAGCAACATAGCAAGACCTCATCTCTACAAAAAAAAAAAAAGTTAAAAGTATCCAGGTGTCATGGCCTGTGCCTGTAATAACAGCTACTTGGGAGGCTGAGGGAGAGATCACCTGAACCCAGGAGGTCAAGGCTGCAGTGAGCTGTGATTATACCACTACACTCTAGCCTGGGTGATGGAATAAGACCCCCAACTAAAAAAAAAGAATTATTTAATACACCTAAACAAAAAATTATTCTCTGTTATAAACAAGATATATGGTTTTCTCCTCATACACAAAACACCTGCTCCTTGTATATATTTTTTTCATATACTACTCGCACTATGATCTTTTACTCATTTGATGCAATTATGGTTGGTTCAAACTGCATAAAACCACATGTGGTAAAGTTCACCAATTTTAAGTATACATTTGAATGATTATTTAGTAAGTTCACTAGGTAACTTACACAACCATCACCATAATCCAGTTTTAGAAAATTTTCTTTTTTTTCTTTTTCAATAATCAATATTTTTTTATTATGATGTTATGGGGTACAGTTAAGGTTTAGGTATACAAATACGTTTCGTTTAGGCACTCTATTGATTAGAGTTGCTTCCCCATCCTCAGACAGATATTTGCTCGTTAATCCCATCTCCCTCCCCCACCCCCATAGTTTCCCACTACTGTCAGTCATTTTCTTAGAGTATTATATTGGATGTTCAAGGTCCATTATATGAGTGAAAACATGTGATACTTGGACCTTTGTTTTTGTGAGAAGTCACTCAGTATTATAGACTCTAGT
>NW_007253739.1:146527-147285 GCF_000164805.1 Carlito syrichta | reverse complement strand
AGGAATTGGAGGCCAGTTCCGATTTCCATGAGGGTATGTCCTTCATTTTCTAAGGTTCTATGGTTTGAGGTTTTACATTTAGGTCTCTGATCCATTTGGAGTTAACTTTTATGCATGGGGATAGTTAGGGGTCCTGTTTCAATCTTCTGCATGTACTCAGCCAGTTTTCCCAGCACCATTTACTGAATAGTTTCTCTTCTCCCCAGTGGTAGGTAGTGGAGGTTTTGTCGAAGATGAGTTGGTTGAGAAATTGAGGTTTTGCTTCTGGAATCTCAATTCTATTCCATTGTTCTATATGCCTATTTCTATACCAATACCAAGCTGTTTTGATGATTGTAGCTTTATAGTAGAGTTTGAAGTCTGGTAATGTGATACCCCCTGCTTTGTTTTTTTTTTGCTGAGAATTATTCTGGCTATTCTTGGACGTTTGTGTTTCCATATGAATTCCTGTGTTGTTTTTTCTAGGTCTGAGAAGAATGTTGCTGGTAATTGGATGGGTATTGCATTGAATCTATAGATTGCCTTAGGTAAGATGGACATCTTCACAATGTTGATTCTTCCGATCCATGAGCATGGGATATTTTTCCACTTGTTTGTGTCATCTTTGATTTCTTTGAGCAGTGTTTTGTAGTTTTCATTGTAAAGGTCTTTCACGTCTCTGGTTAGGAAGATGCCAAGGTATTTCATTTTTTTTGTGGCTATTGTGAATGGAATTGTGTTTTTTATTTGGGTTTCTGTTTGCTTATTATTGGTGTAAG
>NW_007253739.1:145137-145876 GCF_000164805.1 Carlito syrichta | reverse complement strand
CGCCTACTTGGTCATGATGGATGATTTTTGAGATGTGTTGTTGAATCTGGTTTGCTAGGAACTTGTTGAGAATTTTAGCATCTATGTTCATCAAAGATATTGGCCTATAGGTCTCTTTCTTTGTTGGATCTTTACCTGGCTTGGGTATCAATGTGATTTTGACTTCGTAGAATGATTTGGGGAGAGTTCCATCTTTTTCAATTGCCTGGAATACCTTCAGTCAGATTGGTATCAGCTCCTTAAATGACTTGTAGAATTCTGCTGGAAAGCCATCTGGATTAGGGCTTTTTTTTTGTAGGTAGTTTTCTTATTACATAGTCAATTTCCTTGATTGTTATTGGTCTATTTAGGGTCTCAATTTCTTCTGGTTCCAAACTAGGTAGGTTGTGTGCTGTCAGAAAGTCCTCCATTTCCTTAAAGTTTTCAAGTTTGTTTCCATACAAGTGTGCGTAGTAGTCTCTAATGATCTTTTGTATTTCTTCAGGGTCAGATGTGACTTCATCCTTTGTGTTTCTGATTGTGCTTATTTGGGTTTTTTCTCGTTTTTTCTTGGTCAGTCTACTAGGGGACCATTTATTATGTTTATCCTTTGGAAGAACCAGCTTTTTGTTTCATTGATTTTTTGTATTATCTTTTTGTCTTCTATGTCCTGGATTTGGGCCTTTATTTTGGTGATCTGGATTCTTCTGCTGAAATTAGGGTTTTTGTGGTCTTGTTTTTCCAGCTTCTTTAGGTGGCT
>NW_007253739.1:125852-144311 GCF_000164805.1 Carlito syrichta | reverse complement strand
TGTCCTTTCTAGTGAGGTGAGTCTCTTGAAGGCAATATATTGTTGCCTGGTGATATTTTATCCATTTTGCCATTCTATGTCTTTTCAGTGGTGAGTTTAATCCATTCACATTCAGGCTGATTATTGAAATGTGAGAGTTCATCCCTTTCATAGAATTATTATAGTGTTGTTCTTCCACTTGATTCTTTTTTGTCTTTCTTTTGGTTTTGGGGTTGGTTCATGTATATTTTATTCTTTTCCCTGTACTCTTTTGAAGAACATTGTTCTTTTTTCCTTTTCTTCTGTGTTTAGAACTTTCTTAAGTGTTTCATGTAGAGGTGGTTTGGTGGCAGCATAAGTTCTTAGGGATTGGATATCTGGGAAAGATTTTAATTCTCCCTCACTGATGAAGCTTAGCTTGGCTGGTTAATTATTCTTGGTTGAAATTGTTTATTTTTTAGGACTTTGAAGATAGGGCTCCAAGCTCTCCTAGGCTGTAGGGTTTCTGTAGATAAATCTGCTGCTATTCTGATTGGTATTCCATGGTAGGTGATCTGGCCTTTTTCTCTTGCTGCCTTTAGGATTTTTTTCTTTTATGCCTACTTTGTTTAGGCGAATTATTGTGTGTCTAGGAGTTGGTCTTCTCATTTGTTGTCTTGCAGGGGTTCTCTGAATCTCTTGTGTTTGAATTTTTGCATCACTGATTAGATAAGGGAAGTTTTCTTGAATGATCTCATGGAAAGTTTGTTCTAGTGTAGTCTCTGTCTCTTTCTGCCTCAGGTATGCCAATTACTCTTAGGTTTGGTCTCTTGAAGTAATTGTTCATCTCTTGAAGGTTTTGTTCTGTCTTTTTTAGCTTGTTTTCTGTGTTTTTAAGAGTTTGGGTTAGTTCTGTATTTTGGTCCTCAAGCTCTGAGATTCTTTCTTCCACTTGGATAATTCTGCTTTCCATACTTATCAGTTTGTTATTTATTTCATTCACAGTATTCTTTATTACTGTTATCTCAGATATCAGCTCCTTTCTAGTTTCTTCTTGTGTCTCCTCAATTCTTTTAAATCTCTCCATTATTGTCTTGATGTCAACGTTTGTAGTTTGAGACCCTTCGTTCTGGGGACTCTTCATTGTTTGCATTCCGAAGTCAGTTTTCTCAATGTCTGCCTTCCTGGGGGTCTGGGAAAGACCCATACTCTTCTTTTGGTTTTTCTTCATTTTTGTAGATTTTTCTCTCTCTCCCCCTTCCCTCCCCTTCTTTAATTCTGTTTTTGGGGGAAGGTGGTGTTGCTTTTATTTCTCTTCTGCTATATCCTGTTCTTCCTTATGAGGGTCTTCTGGCTTTGTTCACTTTTGAGGTTGGAGTGTAGGCTGCAATCTGTACTTTTTGCAGTTTTGAGGTTTAATTGAGAGGGAAGCTGTGGTTCAGAGTGTATATGCTGATTCTAGCATCCACAAACAGATGTATGAGCTCACTGGAACCTATTTCCCTCTACCTTATAATCTGTCTGTTCAGCAGTATGTAGTATTGGTTCCTTAGGAACCAAGGTGGAGTTTGTTGATAGGTGGGCAGGGTAATGGAAATCTCTGCCTGGAGAAAGGCAGAGGCAGATTCTCTTTCATAGATCCCTTTCTCCTTGCTTATCTGGGTCCCCAAGCTTGGGGTCACAGACTGAGTGCCTCAGCCAGGGTGGGCCCGGGGCTCCAGAGCTCCAAAGCAGGCAAGCAGTGAGTAGCAAGAGTGGCTCTGGGCCCCCCACAGGGTACTTCAACCAGGAATGGGATTGGTGTCTCTGAGGGGCAGGCGTCCAGAGCCTCCCTGAATGACCAGCGGCTTGGTGACAATGAGAGACAATGTAGCCAGGGAGCTTGCTGAGACCCGAGACTCCCACACATGCAGTGGGACAGCAGCAGCAGGGGGCCGCAATATTGGGCCCTGCATAGGACCAAGGGACTCCAGGCCTCAGACCAGCACTTGCTGTTGGTGGGCTTGAATCGCCAGCAGGTGGTGTTATCCCTTGCTCCATACCTTCAGTGAAATTTCTTATGCCCATTTCCAGTTAATTATCATCCTTACCTTGAGGCCCTGGCAATCACTAATCTATTTTCTGCCTTTAAATATTTGCCTTTTCTGAATCTTTCCTGTAAATTGAATTACAAAATATATGGATTTTTGCACTTAATGTGTTTTGAGTTTCATCTATGCTGTAGAATGCACACCATTCATTTTAATTATAAAATAATATTCTATTTTATTAATAAACAATTTTTAAAATTCAAGTGCCAATTGATAAACTTTGAGTTGTTTTCATTTTATTAGCTATTATGAATATTGGGCTACTATGAGCATTCATATAACAGTCTTTATATATGATTCTATTGTGACAGTTAATAAGAGTGTGTTTTATACTAGAAATTACTAAGACAGCAGATATTAAGTGTTCTCACCACAAGTAAGTGATAACTATATGAGATAATGGACATGTTATTTAGCTTAATTTAGCCATTTCACAGTATACACGTATTTCAAAACATGTTTTACACCAGAGACATATATAATTCTTACTTGTCAATTTACAAAGAAATGAAAGAATAATAACACTACTATGAACACTCATATGCAAGTATTTATGTGCACATAAGTTTATATTTCCCTTTAAACTACAACAATACAAAATAAATAAATAAAAACAATAGCCAAAAACAATAGAAAAAACACCTAGCTCTGATGAAGGAAAAAAAATCGAATTTCCAGAATTACCACATTGTGAAATACAAATATCCAGTTTTCAACAACAACAAAAATCACAAGATGCACAATGAAGCAAGAAACAGGTCCATTCAAAGGGGAATAAAAATCAACAGACTGTTCCTGAAAAAGACCTAATGACAGACCTATTAGACAAAGACTTTAAAACAAACTATCTTAAAGATGCTCAAAGAACTAAAGGAAAATATGGAGAAAGTCAAGTAGTCAACAAAACCATATGTTTAAAAAATTTTCAATAAAAAGAAACCAAAAAGAAATGTAAATATACAACAACTGAAATTTGGAAATTTATTAGAGGAATTCAAATGCAGATTTGTGTAGGCATAAGAAAGAATCAGAGAAAAAAATAGGACAATGGTACTTAGCAAGACTCAAGGACAAAAATAAAAAATATTGAAGAAAAGTAAACAGAGCATAAAGTACCTGTGGGACAATGTCATGTGGACCATCATATACATTGTGGGGGTCGCCAAGGCAAAGAGAGGAAAAGGGGGCCAGAGAGAGCATTTGAAGAAATAGTGACTGAAATTTTCTAAAGTTGCTGAAAGTCATGAATATAAACATCCAAGAAACTCTACAAATTCCAAGTGAAATGAACTCAAAGACTCATGCCAAGATAGATCATAATCAAACTTTCAAAATCCAAAGGGAGAATCTTGAAAGCAGCAAGAGAGAAGGGACTCATTACATACAATGGATCCTCAGAAACCTTTAAGTCCAGAAGGCACTGGTCTGATATATTCAAAATACTAAAAGAAAAAAAGTTGTCATCAGAGAATCCTATATCCAACAAAATGGCCAAAAACATGAGAAAAAATAAGACATTTCCCAATAAACAAAAGCTGAAAGGGGTCATTACCAATAGAGATACCTTGCAAGGAATGTTTAAGGAAGTCTTGCTGAATGGGATAGGACCTTACATATTAACTCTTAATGTAAATAGTCTCAATGCCCCACTAAAAAGCTATAGACCAGACAAATGGATTTTAAAAAAACCTCCAAATTTCTGCTGCCTTCAAAAGACCCATTTAACTCACAAAGACTCCTATAGTCTCAGGGTAAAGGAGTAGGCAAAAAATATTCCACACAAATGGAAACCAAAACTGAGCAGGAGTAGCCATTCCCATATCAGATAACACAGATTTTCAATTAACGACACTAATAAAAAAGACAGAGATGATTATTATATAATGATAAGGAGATCAGTCCAAAAAGAAGACATAACAATTTAAAATATATATATTGTCTAATGCCAGAGACTGCAGCTTTATAAAATAAATTCCACTGGACCTAAAAAAAAAAAAAAGAGAGAGAGAGAGAGAGATGGACAGCATTACAATGAAAGACTTCAACACTCCATTGACAGCAATAGATCATCAAGGAAGAAAGTAAACAAAGAAACATTGGCATTAGATCAGATGCTAGAGCAAATGGAACTAACAGACATCTACAGAACATTCCACTCAAAAACTACAGAATACACATTTTCTCATTAGCACATGGAACATTCTCTAAGATAGACCATATAATAGGGCACAGATCAAGTCTCAATGAATTAAAAAAACTCAAAATCATATCAAGCACCATATCAGACCACAGTGAAATAAAACTGGAAGTTAACTCCAAGAAGAACTTGTGAAGCAAAAGCAGAACACAAAACAAAACCAAAAAAATGAAACTTAAACAATTTTCTCCTGAATGATCTTGGATCAACAATGAAATCAAGATGGAAATTTTAAAATTCCTTGAAAAAAATGATAACAATGAAATGAGTTATTAAACCTTCTGGGAAATGGCCAAAGCTATGCCTAGAGGAAAATTTATAATGCTTAAGTTCTACATGTATAAAACTGAAAGATTGCATATTGACAACCTAACAACACACCACAAAGAACTAGAAAACCATGAACAAACCAAACTCAAAGCTGGAAGAAGAAAAGAAATAACAAATATCAGAGCAGAACTAAATGAAATTGAAATTTAAACAAATAAAACAAAGAACCAATGAAACAAAAATTTGAAAAGATAAACAAAATTGGTAGACTACTACCTAGATTAATTAAGAAATGAAGAGAGAAGATTCAAATTAGTTCAATCAGAAATGAAAATGGAGACATTACGACTAATACAATGGAAATTCATAAAAAGGTTCTGAGACTATAATGAAAATTTATATGCAAACAAACTAGTCTCATTTTAAGTGACTGGAAAAGACTCCACCACCACAACACCAACAACAACAAAACTACAGACCAATATAACTGATAGATGCAAAAATCCTCAAATATCTGCAAACCAAATTCAATAGCACATTAAAAAAAAAATACACCATGAGCAAGTGGGTTTTATCCCCAGGGATGCAGGAGGTTCAACATACACATATCAATAAAAATGATTTGCTACCTAAACTAAATTTTTAAAAAATTATGTGAAAATTTCAATAGACACAGGAAAAGCATTTGATAAAAACTCTCAGCAAAATAAGCATAGAGGGAATATTACTCAAAATAAGAAATCTAGATATGACAAAAACACAGCCAATCTTGAATGGAGAAAAATTGAACACATTCCCTCCCAGAACTGGAACAAGACAAGAATGTCCACCTTTGCCAGTTATATTCAACTTAGTACTGGAAGTCTTAGCCAGAACAATCAGGCAAGAAAAAGAAATAAGTGTTTCCAAATTGGAAAAGAAGAAATCAAACTATATCTGGATGCCAATGATATGATATTAAACCCAGAGAACCCTAAAGACTCCTCTGAAAGACTGCTGGAATTTACATAAAAATTTGACAAAGTTTCAGCATACAAAATCTGCATTGCTATAAATAAATAGTGACTGTGCTAAGAATCAAATCAAGAACTCAATTCCATTTACAATAGAAGCCAAAAAGCTGGTTCAACAACAGATGTAAAAATAAGTATCACATGATTATATCATTAGATACAGAAAAGGCTTACAACAAAATCCAGCATCAATGCTTGATTAAAACCCTTGAACACCTAGGTATAAAGGGAATGTATCTCAAAATAGTAAAAGCCATCTATAATAAACCCACAGCTAACATATTACTAAATAAACAAATATTGGAAGCATTTTCCCTGAAAACCAGAATAAGAAAATGTTGCCCACTCTCACCTTTCCTGTTCAATATAGTGTTGGAAACCCTAGCTAGAGAAATCAGACAAGAGAAGGATATCAGGGGTATCTAAATAGGAAAAAAGGAAGTTAAACAATTCCTCTTTGCAGACAATAAGATCCTGTACATGAAAAATCCAAGGGAATCTGTCAAAAACATCCTTGCATTAAAGAGGACTTTGGCAAAGTCTCAGGGTATAAAATCAACATGCAAAAGACAGTTGCATTTTTATACACCAATAACAAACAGGCAGAGAACCAAATAAAAGCACAACGCAATTCACAATAACCACGATAAAAATGAAATCTCACAGCATCTTCCTAACCAAAGAAGTGAAAGACCTTTACAACGAAAACTACAAAACACCGTTCAAAGAAATCCATGAAGACACAAACAAATGGAAAAATATCTCATGCTTATGGACAGCAAGAATCAACATTGTTAAGATGTCCATCCTAGCCAATACAATCTACAGATTCAGCATAATTCCAATTAGATTACCATCATCATTCTTCTCACACCTGCAAACAGCACTACAGAAATTCATATGGAAACAAAAATGATCACAAATAGCCAAAACAATCCTCAGCAAAAGCAACAACATGAAAGGCATTACACTCTCAGACTTTAAACTTTATTATAAGTCTATAATAATCAAAACAGCAGGCATACAGATCAATGGAACAGGACACAGATTCCAGAAGCAAAATCTCAAATTCTCAACCAACTCATTTTCGACAAATCTTCCAGCAACAACCACTGGGGAGACAAGAACTTATTCAGTAAATGTTGCTGGGAAGATGCAGAAGAATGAAACAGAACCCCTGCCTATCACCACATGCAGAAGAATAAAACAGAACCCCCACCTATAACCATACACAAAAATCAACTCCAAATGTATCAAAGACCTAAATATAAAACCTCAAACTATAAGAATCTTAGGAAATGCAGGAGATACCCTTCTGGACATTGGAACTGGCAACCAACTCCTGATCAAAACCCCAAATGTCCATGCCATGAGAGATAAGATAAACAAGTAGAACCACTGAAAAGCTTCTGCAAAGAAAAGAGAGAGAGAGAGAGAGAGGGAGAGAGAGAGAGGGAGAGATGGAGAGACAGCCCACAGAATGAGAAAAAACATTTGCCAACCATATATCTAAAAAAGGCCTAACATTCAGCATCTACAAGGAACTCATATGTGCCAAAAAGGAAAAAACAAACAGCACCATTAAAAAATGGGCAAAAGACACAAATAGACACTTCTCAAAAGAAGACATAAGAGCAGCCAAAAGACACATGAAAAAATGCTCAGCCTCACTAACCATCA
The DNA here is from genome assembly GCF_000164805.1 of Carlito syrichta. Classification (NCBI taxonomy): domain Eukaryota; kingdom Metazoa; phylum Chordata; class Mammalia; order Primates; family Tarsiidae; genus Carlito; species Carlito syrichta. Next base: position 137,103 of record NW_007253739.1, on the reverse strand, counting down.
GAGAAATGCAAATCAAAACCACATTGAGTTACCACCTAACTCCAGTAAGAATGACCATCATTAATAAAACAAAAAACAACAGATGCTGGTGAGGATACAGAGAAAAGGGAATGCTTCCACACTGTTGGTGGGAATGCAAACTGATTCAACCTCTATGGAAAACAGTGTGGCAATTTCTAAAAGAACTAGAAATTGAACTTCCATATGACCGAGGAATACTCCTATGGGAATACGCCTGGAGGAACTCAAATCATTTTACAAAAAAGATATCTGCATATGCATGTTTATTGCATCGTTTTTCACAATAGCAAAAACATGGAGCCAACCATGCTGCCCATTGAAACGACTGGATTTTTAAAATGTGGTATATATACATGATGGAATATTACAAAGCCACAAGGAAGGACAAAATTATAGACTTCCCAGCAACTTGGATGGATTTGGAGTCTATCATACTCAGTGATCTACACACAAAACAAAGAACTGAGTACCACATGTTCTCACTCATAAGTGGACCCTGAACACCTATCATAATACTACAAAAAAGGGATTGTCAGTAACAGTACACTACCAGGGGAGTGGGAACACATGACATCAATAAGGGTGCCTGATCTTAATCCAGGTGAACTGAAGTCCAATGGGAGGCCCAAAACTTCACCTATACCTAACCACTTTGTATGCAATCCTGACTTGTGGCCCACAACTTTAAAATAAAATAAAAATTTAAAAAACAATAATTTGATAGCCATTAACTGATAAAAGTGCTATTGTGGGAGATATGAGATCCAGGTAAAAGCTTGTGAAACCCTAATGAATTCCAAGACTGAGGAGGGCCATTTTCAGAAGGTAGGCCTACTCTCATTTGGCAGACTCATCAACTGTGGTTCCAGCTACAGATCTGAACACAGTCTTGTCTTCCTATAGATTCAGCTGTAATTCCATCTGGCCTTGGTCCTCCTACCAACACCATCCACCAAGGGAATCAGGAGGCACAATACCTAGCCATGCCTCAGGTAATAGACCCATCAACCTTAGTCCCAATGTATACCCTGAAGTAGTCCTTGACTTGACTCCAGCCCCTCCCAGTCATGGTTCAGGAGAAGTCTTGTCTGTCCAAAAACCTAGCCAGTTCATGTCCCCAGAAACAGGGCTTTCTGATCTCAGTCTAATGAAAGATCCTGTGACTTGGCGTCAGTCTCTCTAAGCCAATGATCATCCCACCTACTCAGAGACCCACTCAGTGACCCAGTGGAAGCCCTCCAAGGGACCTAGTGGGAGCTGCACTTGTCCATGAACCTGGTAACAGGCTCAGTATCTTTAACACAGCTGCAGACATTAAAATGAACCCTATCCCATTACCAGTCCCATTGACCAAGGTACTGAAGGTAATTCCCTCTACCTAGGGACCAGGCAGGATCCATTCCTGCCCAAGACCCTGGTAAATAGCCTGCCAACTGCAGACTTGGAAGCAATCATGTGACCTGGCACCAACCCCACTCATCTGTGATCCCAGAGACAATACTTTCAGCACAGAAATCTGGCAGAAAAAAGTCAACCTGTTGAAACAAGTCTGTAAAGACTAAAAAAGGTAGTTACTCCTTTAGATACATAGGCATTAATGTAAAGCTATATGGATCAAGAAAAATCAGGCAAAGATGGCATCATCAAAGGAAATCAAAAATGCTCTAACACTCAAATATTTGTAGATCATCTGAAGAAATGAATATTTACAAATTATTTGACAAATAATTCAAAATAATCATCTTAATAAAGTTTAATGAGATGCAAGATGACACAGACAACTCAACAAAATCAGAAAATAATGTATAAACAAGAAGAAAATTTTAATAAATAAAAACCAAAAAAAGAATCAAACATAAATCCTAAACCTGAAGAATACAATGAAATAACTGAAAAAATTCAGTAGAGAGTTTCAATAGTAGACTTGATACAGAAGAAAGAAACAGAGAACTCAAAAGAAGGCCATTTGAAATCAATCTGTAAGAAGAACAAAAGAAAAGAAAACTAAAAAGAGTGAAGACAGACTGCATGAATGAGACATCATAAAACAAATATATGTATTATGGAAGTCTCAGAAGTAGAAGAAAGAGAGAAGAAGCAGAAAACATATTTTTTAAAAATGATTGAAAACTTCCAAAGTATTTGTAGGAATATGGATATCCAGATTGAATATAACACAAAGATCCCCTCAAAAGATAAACCCAAAGAAGATGAACCCAAGGAACATCATAATCAAATTGTGAAAGACAAATACAAAGAATTTTGAAAGCAGCAAGAGAAAGTAATTCATCACATGGAAAAGAAAGCTATTAGCAAATTTTTCATTTAGTTCATCTAAAAGTTTATCAACAGCATGCAAGATTGCTGCTGAGAAATTTGCTAATAGCTTTCTTTTCCATGTGGTGAGTTGCTTTCTCTTGCTGTTTTCAAAATTCTTTGTATTTGTCTTTCACAATTTGATTATCATGTTTCTTGGGTTAATCTTCTTTGGGTTTATCTTTTGGGGGGATCTTTGCTCTGAAATTCTTTCCTCTGCCTGGTTGACCCTGCTTTCTGTGCTTATTGAAGACCAAAATATGGAATTAACCCAGTCTGTCAAAAACAGAACGGAAGCTTAAAAAGAAGAAGCAAAGTCTCTGAGAGATGTGGAACTATGTCAAGAAGCCAAATCTACACCTGATTGGTGTCCCTAAGACAGAGAGGGAAATGGAAAGCACCATGGAACAAACATTCCATGTGGTCATTCAAAAAACTTTCCCACATCTTACCAGAGAAATGATCAAGCAAGCACAGGAAATTCAGAGCAGAGTGGGAATCTGAACAGGGATAATACAACACAAAACACACCTGAGGACTCTCAGTGGGAAGGCACTTGGGCTACAGGCTGCAGTGACCAGATGGGACACCCATCCCCCTTTTTGCTACCCACAGAGTACCAGCAGCTGAAACTGAATGCTTGTCCCACTAGTTTAGCATCTGGAGAGAAATTCTGCAGTGACAGAAAACTGCCTGAAGGTGGAGCAAGGAGCAGTGTGATAAATGCCCCTCCCTCTCTCACTGAGTGACAAGTATCAAACCTTAGAAAGAACTCTAGAACAGGCAAGTACAGAATTAGCAAAGCATACAGAGAACACACAAAAATGAATATACACACATGCATAAATACAAAAGTAAAAAGGAAACAAAGAAACCCCTTAAGAGTCCTATGACAGGGATAAACTCTCACATTTCAAATATCAATCTGAAGATGAATGGACTAAATGAGCCACTAAAAAGATACAGAGTGGTCAACTGGATAAAGCATGAACCAACAGTCTGCTATCTCCAGGCAACTCATCTCACTGCAAAGGACACCCACAGGCTCAAAGTTGGAGGCTGGAAAACAATCTTTCAGGTGAATCGGGGGGAAAAGGCAGATGTAGTTATTCTGATGTCAGACAAAGCAGTCTTCAAATCATCAAAAGTTCAAAAGGAACTATGTAATAGTAAACGGCTCAATCCACTAGCAAAAAATATACATCCTAAGCATATATATACCCAACACAGGAGCATCAGGTTTTCAAAAACAACTACTAAGTAATCTAAGAGAGGACATTGACTCTCATACATTCATAGTTGGAGACCTAAACACCCCACTACCAGTTTTAAATAGATCATTGAGGAAAAAAGAAAAAAATCAACAAGAAGATCCAGAACTTTAACTCAGCACTCAATCAAATGGATTGATAGACATCTACAAAACACTTCACCCAACATCTACTGAGTATACATTCTACTTATCAGCACAAAGAACGTATTCCAAGATCAATTGCATTCTTAGACATAAATCAAGCATGAACAAATTTCAAAAGATCAAAATAATACCATGCATCTTCTCAGATCACAGAGGAATAAAAATAAATATTGCTACCAAAAAAATCCCTCCAAAACACACAAAGTCAGGACACTAAACAACATATCACTGAACAACTTCTGGGTTAACACAGATAAAGATAAAAATAAAAAGATTTCTGTAAATAAATGAAAACAAAGACACATCTTATCAGAATATCTGGGATGCCATGAAAGCAGTGTTAAGAGGAAAATTCATAGCACTGCATGCACATATCAGGAAAACAGAAAGATCACAAGTAGATAGCCTAACATTGAAACTAAAGCGGCTGAAAAGGCAAGATCACCTAAATCCTAACTTCAGCAAAAGAATCCAGATCACCAAGATAAAGTCACAATTGCAGGATATAAAAGACAAAAATATCATAGAAAGGATCAACAAGACCAACAGCTGGTTTATTGAAAGGATAAATAAGATTGATGAACCCCTGGCAAAACTGACTAAAAAAAAGAAAGAGAAGGCCCAAATAAACACAATCAGAAATGCAAAAGGCATATTACAAGTGACACTTAAGAAATTCAAAAGATTATCTGAGATTACTGAAATCACCTGTATGCAAATAAACTAAAAAACCTAAAGGAAACGGAAGATTTTCAACCTCCCAAAGTTAAAACAAGAAGAAATTGAAACTCTAAAGATACCAATAATAACCCAAGAAATTGACTCAATCATAAGATATCTTCCCACCAAAAAATGCCCTAGACCAGATGACTCCTCAGTTGGATTCTACAAGACATAGTAGGAGGAGCTCAACCAATCTTATTGAAAGTATTCCAGGCAATAGAGAAAGATGGAATTCTCCACAACTCATTTTATAAGGCCAACATCATATTGATACCCAAACCAGACAAAGATCCAACAAGGAAAGATAATTACAGGCCAATCTGCTTGAAGAACATAGGTGCAAAAATTCTCAACAAGATTCTAGCAAATCAGATCCAACAACACATCTCAAGTATCATCCACCATGACCACATGGGGTTCATTCTTGGAATGCATGGCTGGTTCAATATTCACAAGATCAAAGACCATAAACATAATTCAGCACATCAACAGATGTAAAATCAAGAACCACATGATTATATCATTGGGGAAAAAAAAAACATTCAACAGAATCCAGCATCCCTTCTTTATAAAAACTCTTGAGCACTTAGGCATTGAAGAAACATTCCTCAAAAGAGTAAGAGCTATCTATGGTAAATCCACAGCCAACATTTTGCTCAATGGACAGAAACTGGAAGCATCCCCTCAAGAATAAGGACAAGACAAAGATGCCCACTCTCACTTCTGTTCAACATAGTGCTGGATGTCCTAGCTAGAGCAATCAGGCAAGAAAGGGAAATCAAGGGTATTGAGCATAAGAAAAGAGGAAGTAAAGCTATCCCTCTTTGTGAACAATATGATTCTGTATCTTGAAAACCCTAGGGAGTCTATCAAAATCCCCCTCACACTGATAATCAACTTTGGTAAAGGCTCAGGGTAAAAAATCAACATGCAAAAGGCAATTGCATTTGTACCATCATCAACAAGTAGGCAGACAGCCAAGTAAAAAACAATCTCATTCATAATAGCCACAAAAAGAATGAAATACCTTGGTATCCATCTAACCAGAGAAGTGAAAGATCTTTACAACAAGAACTACAAAATGCTGCTCAAGAAATCAAGGATGACACAAACAAATGGAAAAGCGTGCCACACACATAGATCAGAAGAATGCATATTGTCATGATGTCCATCCTACCCAAGGTAATCTACAGATTCAATGCAATACCAATCAAATTACCAACATAATTTTTCTCAAACCTGGAAAGGACAATATGGAAATTAATATGGAAACAAAAAAGAGTACAGATAGCCAAAACAATCCTCAGCAAAATAATCAAAGCATGAGGTATTACACTTTCAGACTTTAAAAATCTGGTTCAAGAATAGGCACATAGACCAATGGAACAGGACAGATTCTAAAAGCAAAAACACAGTCTCTGAACCAACTCATCTTCGACAAAGTAACCAATAACATTCACTGGGGCAAGGAGAACATATTTAGCAAATGGTGCTGGGAAGACTGTCAAATCACATGTAAAAGAATGAAACAGGACCTCTACCTATCTCCAATATAAAAATTAACTCTAAATTGATCAAAGACCAAAACATAAAACCTCAAACTATAAGAATCCTAGAAGAAAACATAGAAAACTGACTTGCACATCAAAGTAGGCAACCAATTATTGACTAAATCCCCAAAAGTGAATGCCATAAAAGCTAAGACAGAGAAGTGGGACCTCATAAAACTGAAAAGGTTTTGCTCAGCAAAAGAAACCATGAGAGAGTGGGGAAACAACCCACAGAATGGGAAAAATATTTGCTAATTATGTATCTGACAAAGGCCTAACATCCAGGACTTACAAGGAATTCAAACGAGCTGAAAAGGAAAAAAAAAAAAAAAGCTGAACAACTCTATTAAAAGTGGGCAAAGAACATGAATAGACACTTTTCACCAAAAGAAGAGATACAATAGATACCTGAAACAACTCTCAGCCTCGATAATCATCAGAGAAATGCAAATCAAAACTATAATGAGATATCACTTAACACCAGTAAGGATGACCATCATTAATAAATTTTTAAACAACAACAACAACAAAAGACAACAGATGTTGGTGCAGAGAAAAGGGAATACTTCTACACTGTTGGTGGGAGTGCAGGCTAGTTAAACATCTATGGAAAGCAATGTGGTGATTCCTAAAAGAACTAAAAACTGACCTTCCATACAATACAGCAGTTTCTCTCCAGGGAATATACCTGCAAGAACATAAATCATCTACAAAAAACACACCTGCACACGAACCTTCATAGCTACACTATTCACAATAGCACAAACATGGAACCAACCCTACTGCCCATCAAAAGTGAACTGGATAAAGAAAATGCAGTTCATATTCATGATGGAGTATTATGCAGTCATAAAGAAGAACAAAATCATGGACTCACGGCAAATTGGATGGAGTTGGAGACAATCATTCTTAGTGACCTATCACAGAAACAAAGAACTGAATACTGCATGTTCTCACTCATAAGTGAGACCTGAACATTAGTCACATTAACACAAGGGAGGGATCAGCAGTCGCTGGACACTGCAGGGGGGCTGAAGGAAGGGTACACAATAACACAAATGATACCTGGTTCTATACCTGGGAAAGTGAGGGCCAGTTGGAGACCAACACTTCACCTGCATGCAGCCTACTTGTGTAGTTAATCCCTAGTTGTACACCACCTCTCCATAATAAAATAAAATTTAATAAACAAAAACAAAACAAAAAACAGGAGTAAACACTTCCAAATTCGTTTTACAATCTCAGCATTACCCTCATGTCAAAGCCAGATAGGGACACTAAAACAGAAGATAATTACAGGCTAATATCCCTGATGAACGTAGTTGCAAAAATTCTGGACAAAATACTAGCAAATACGGTATGATTAAATGGGATTTATTTCTCAAAAGCAAGGATATTACAACACACACAGACAATAAATGTGATGCATTACATTCACAGAATGAAAGATAAATATCATATGATCATCACAGTAGAAGACAAAATTCAACATTCTTTTTCTTTTCTTTCTTGTTCTTTTATTTTTTTTGAGTCAGGGTCTCACTCCATTGCCCAAGCTATAGTGTAGTGGCATGATCATGGCTCACCACAGTCTCAATCTCCTTAGCTTCTCAGGTGATCCTTCTGCCTCAGCCCCTCGAACTACAGGCACACACCATCACAGTCGGCAATTTTTAAAAAAATTTTTTGTGGAGATGAGATCTCACTATGTTGCTCCACCTGGTCTCAAACTCCTGGACTCTAGCAATCCTTCTGCCTTGGCCTTCCAAAAGGCTGGGATTATAGGAATGAGTCACTATACCTAAACAAAATTGAACATTCTTTGATAAGGAAAAGGAATATTAGGAATATATTAAAGGCCATATATGACAAGCCCACAGCTAACATCATACTCGTCAAAGAAAAACTGAAAGCTATTCTTCTATAGTAAGGAAGAAGACAAAGGTGTCCACTCTCACTACTTATATTCAGCACAGTACTGGAAGTCCTAGCCAAAACAATTAGGCAAGAAAAAGAAATAAAAGACATCTAAATTAGAAAAAAAGTTAAATTGTCTATTTGCAGATTATATTATCTTATAAACAGAAAACTCTAACGATTTTACCAAAAATTTGTGAGGACTAATACATGAGTTTATTCAAGTTGTAGAATACAAAATCAATGTTCAAAATTCAGTTGTTTTTCTAAATAAGAACAATAAATTATTCAAAAAATGTTTTAAATCCTATTTACAAAAACATCAAAAAGAATAAAATACTTAGAAATAAAATTAAACAGTAAGAAATGTACACTGAAAGGTATAGGACATTGATAAAAGAAACTGAAGAAGAAACAAATCAATAGAAAGCTATCCTGTTTTCATTGATTGAAAGAATGAAAATTGATCAAAAAATATCCATACTATCCAAAGTGATCTATAAATTCAATGCAATCTCCATCAAAATTTCAATAGCATTTTTACAGAAATAGAAAACCACAAATTTTTTGAACCACAAAAAATTCCAAATAGCCAGAGTAATTCTAATTTTTTTAAAAAGCTGTAGGCATCACATTTTTTGATTTCCAACTATATTACAAAGCTATAGTAATCAAAACAGTATTGTGCTGGCATAAAAAGAGACAAATAGAACAAAATGTCTCTCATTTAATATAATAGAGAGTATAGAAATAACCCTGTGCATATGGTCAACTATCTCTAGACAAGGGCACTCAGAAGGCACAATGTAGAAAGAATGGTATTGGGGAAACTAGATATCCACATGCAAAAGAATTAAACTGAACTCTTATGCTATATATAAAAATTAACTCAAAATGGATAAAGACTTAAATGTAAGACCTAAAGAAAATAGAAGAAAATATGGGGAAATTTTCTAGACAAATATGGTCTTGGCAATGTTTTTTTTTTATATGACCGAAAAAGCACATGTAACAAAAGCAAAAATAAACAAGTGAGCCTATATCAAACTAAAAAACTAAAAACTTCAAAACAAAGGAAACAATCACAAAATAAAAAGGCAACCTATAAAGTGGGAGAAAATATTTCAAAGTCATATATCTGTTCATAAGTTAATATCCAAAATATATAAAGAACTCATACAAGTCATTAGAAATATATTTCGAAAATTTATTGTTCTTGTATAGAAAAACAGCTGATTCTTATACATTTACTTTGTACCCTTCAACTTTAATGAACTCATTTATAATATATATTGCTAATGAGTTGCTACATATATTGCTATATGCTATAGATATTGTTAAAGAGACTAATTGGAATATATATATGTGTGTGCATGGATCACTGGAGAATATTTTTAAAGGGCAGACATAATCAGTAGGTCTGAGGTGAGATCTGAAAATGTATATTTTTAATTAGTCTGTGAACCACACTTTGAGTAGCGTAGTCTCGGCCCCAGTCCTGCCCATATTACTTCTGTGTGACTTTGGGTGAGTCATCTAATTAATCTTTAGATCGATTTCCTCAGCTGCCACACACCACAGGGAGGCTGTGAACATTAAGTGAGAAAAACATATGTGTAAAGAGCCTGGTCCATTGGAAATGGTTATTAAAGTAAATGATAGCTACAACTATTTACTGTTTACCTTTATAGGTAGAATATCATTTTAAGAACTTGCTGAGGTGTCAAAAGTGATGCACAGCGACTATCTGACTTTTCAGCAAAAGCCCTTGGTTGACATTATTTTTCTTGGAAGAAAAGACAGTAGATATTAAGTGTCCTCACCATACACACATAAACACAAATGGTAACTATGTGAGGTGATGGATGTGTTCATTAGCTTGATTGTGGCAATCTTTTCACTATATATGTATATATCAAATCATTATACCATACGCCATAAATATACATACCTTTTGTCAATGAAACCTCCATAAAGCTGGATAAAAAAGAAATATCGCCTAGTAACTTCTTGAAAGGTCATACAAATTTGTGTTGCAATTGGCAGAGTATGACAGTAGCCATCTCACCATTTCTTTGCCAATGCTGCATGTTTAACAAAGCTTCCAGGTACTTCAGCACATTTTTGGAAGTGGCAGGAATATTTCTATATAACTAAAAATCAACTATCCTAGCTTGCATTTTAAAATTTCTATTTATTCATTACAGAAAAATTGTGTTCATATTCTAAAGCTGACAATACAGCTACAGATAACTAACAAATCTTATTTTACAATTCAGCTATGGAACACTAACAAATCTTATTTGACAATACAGCTACAGATAACTTATAATTTACAGCCACAGATAACATATTTTACAGCTACAGATACCTATCAAGTCTTATTTGACAATACAGCTACAGATAACTAACAAATCATGATAACAAATCTTATTTAATAATCGATGCTTTTCCAAATGACTGCTCTTTTTTTTCTTTTCTTTCTTTTTTTTTTTTGGTGGTTCCCTGGCATGTCTGACGACCCCAGGGAAGGACAGCAGATCTCTGGGGCCCGATAGGGTGGAAGACTGAGGTCTGTCTTCTACCTCGACTTGTAGCTGAGTTCTCTGAGCCTCTCCATAGGACAGACTAAATCTCGGTACGTAACTGACTGTCTGTTCACCAGGACATCTCTCTGGAAAGGCAAGAAGGTCCTGGCCCATCAGTGCCTAATCAGGTGAGAGGTGAGGAACTCGACTCTTATCTTTCACTAACTCTAATTTCTGTTCTTTCTCTGCCTGAAGATGAGCTACACCTAGTGGAGCACTGCATCACCTCAGCCTTTATCAGTAGGAAGAACCACCTTAGGTGAATACCATTGTTTATCTAGTCCCAGAGGGTGTCCCTAAAGGCCCCTCTGAGTGGTCACTCTTGCTTTTTTGCTTGGGGATGCACATTTTCTATGGTTCAGGACCCTCTCTGCAAAACATATTTGGTACCAAACCTCCCAAATGCGGTTGGGACAGCCCTGGCACTGGTAGCTATGGAGCTGTCTCCAGGGCATCGGGGAAATGGGGGGATGCCGTCTTTCCTTCATATTCACATCTCTCTCTCTCTCTCTCTCTCTCTCTCTGATTCCAACGATCCTCTGTCCAGGATGAGGGCTGAGAGCTTGGATGGTTCTAATTCCATAGACATAGGTGCTGTATGATCTTGCACCTCTCAGATGTGGTTCTTCTTCTTCTTCTTCTTTTTTGAGTTGGAGTCTCACTCTGTCGCCCAGACTGGAGTGCAGTGGCCGCTCCCGGCCACTGCAGCCTCGACCTGC
>NW_007253739.1:121550-125059 GCF_000164805.1 Carlito syrichta | reverse complement strand
AGTGAGAACATATGGTACTCTGTTCTTTGTTTCTGTGATAGATCACTGAGTGTGATCAACTCTAATCCATCCATGTTGCTGCAAAGTCCATATATTTGTCCTTTATGGTTGCATAATATTCCATTGTGTATATGTACCACATTTTCTTTATCCAGTCCAGCTTTGATGGGCAACGTGGTTGGTTCCATGCATTTGCTATTGTGAATAGAGCTGCAACAAACATACATGTACAGGTATCTTTTTTGTAGAATGATTTGAGTTCCTCCGGGTATATTCTCAATAGGGAAATTGCTGGGTCATATGGAAGGTCAATTTCTAGTTCTTTCAGAAATCGCCACACTGTCTTCCAAAGAGGTTTTACTAGTCTATATTACCACCAGCAGTGTAGAAGTGTTCCTTTTTCTCCACATCCTTGCCAGCATCTGTTGTTGTTTGTTTTATTAATGATGGTCATTCTTACAGGGGTTAGGTGGTATCTCAATGTGGTTTTGATTTGCATTTTTCTGATGATAAGTGAGGCTGAGCACTTTTTCACAAGTCTGTTGGCTGCCAGTATCTCTTCTTTTGAGAAGTGTCTATTCATGTCTTTTGTCCACTTTTTAAAAGAGCTGTTTGTTTTTTTCCTTTAGGCGTGTTTGAGTTCCATGTAGATCCTACATGTTAGGCCTTTGTCAGATATACAGTTGGCAAATATTTTTTCCCATTCTGCAGGCTGTCTCCCTGCTCTCTTGATGGTTTCTTTTACTTTGCAGGAGCTCATTAATTTGATGAGGTCCCACTTGTCTATCTTATTTCTTAAGGTATTGGCCTTTAGGGTTCTGAATAGGAATTGGTTCCCGGTTCCAATTTCCATAAGGGTGTCTCCTATGCTTTCTAAGATTCTTACAGTTTGAGGTTTTACGTTTAGGTCTTTGATCCATTTAGAGTTAATTTTTGTGTATGGTGATAGGTAGGGGTCCTGTTTCAATCTCCTGCATGTGGTCAGTCAGTTTTCCCAGCACCATTTACTGAATAGGTTCTCCTCTCCCCAGTGGTTGTTCTTAGAGGTTTTGTCAAAATGAGTTGGTTGAGAAATTGAGGCTTTGCTTCTGGAATTTCTATCCTGTTCCATTGGTCTATGTGCCTGTTCTTGTACCAATATCAGGCTGTTTTGATTGCTGTAGCCTTATAGTAAAATTTGAAGTCTGGAAGTGTGATACCTCCTACCTTGTTTCTTTTGCTAAGGATTGTTTTGGCTATTTGTGGTCAGTTATGTTTCCATATGAATTTCTGTATTGTCATTTCCAGTTCTGAGAAGAATGATGTTGGTAACTTAATGGGTATTGCATTGAATTTGTAAATTGCCTTTGGTAGGATGGACATCTTAACAATGCTGATTCTTCCTATCCATGAGCGAGGAATATTTTTTCATTTGTGTCTTCTTGGATTTCTTTGAGCAGTGTTTTGTAGTTCTCATTGTAAAGGTCTTTCACTTCTCTGTTTAGGAAGATGCCGAGCTATTTCATTTTGTGTGTGTGTGTGACTATTGTGAATGGGATTGCACTTTTTATTTGGGTCTCTGCCTACTTGTTTTTGGTGTATAGGAATGCAAGTGTCTTTTGCACATTTATTTTGTACCCTGAGACTTTGTCAAAGTCCTTTATCAGTGCAAGCAGATTTTTGACAGATTCTCTTGGATTTTCCAGGTATGGGATCATATCATCAGCAAAGGGGAATAACTTGACTTCCTCTTTTCCTACCAAATAGCTGTTCTTAGTAAACATCTCTCCCTTTGGAGATGCTACTTATATGTGATACCTTAGCCATGGTAAATAATTTAATAACACTTTGAAATTGTGCTTGCAATTATAAGTGGGAATTTGGGGGATACTTCTCTAAGACTGAATTTTGGAGGCAAGCAAAATTCAAGTATCTAAGCAACTGAGGAGGCATTCTTAGTGATTGTATAAGCTACAGTATTGGCTCAGATATGACAATCTACAAAGCAGCCTAAGGCAGTTTTTGTCTTTAGCTACATAATTGTGCTTTTCAATACTTCAGAATTGTCTATAGCTTCAATTCACAGCCCTGTCAGACCTCCAGTATTCTTTATCAAAATAGTAACTTACATATGGGGGGCATAGAAATAAATTATAAAGGTTATTTTAAGTTTAACTTAAATCAAATGGATTTTTTAGGCAGAAGAAACAAATATGGTATAACATGAATCATCCTACCTCTACATTTTAAAAAAACAGTATACTGTGCCATGCTCTATCAAATGTTTATAGTTGAGAAAGGCCTCACAAATCTCTTGCTCAGCCCTCTTATTTTGTGATAAAATCTAACCAAAATCTATCCAGTGACCTGATGTTTGCTCCACAGCAGTACAGGAAGAGAAATAACATCAACCAAAGGCTTTTGCTGAAAAGTCAGATTTAGTCGCCATGCATAACTTTTGACTTCTCAGCAAGATCTTAAAATGATATTCTACCTATAAAGGTAAATGGTAAATAGCAGTAGCTATCTTTTACTTTAATAACTATCTCCAATGCACCAGGCTCTTTACACATACGTTTTTCTCACTTAATCTTCATAGCCTCCCTTGCCCAAAGTCACACAGAAGTAATATGGACAAGACAGGGACTGAAACTACAATACTTAAAGTGTGGTCCACAGACTAATTAAAAATGCAAATTTTCAGATCTCACCTCAGACCTATTGATCATAGTCTGCCCTTTAAAAATATTCCCCAGTCATCCATAAACACACTCAAGTCACAGCAACCTCCAAGGTTGTTTTCTTAACCATTTCACAATATTGCCTCAAACCTCTGAATAAGTCAAGGAGATTATTAAAAATAATTGCACGGACTTTACATAACCAATCATTAAATATAATCCACTATCTTAAGAGCTCTTAAAGGTCAGCATTCAAATCTAAGCAGAAAACTGCAAATGACCGGTATCCAAAAACTGCAGAACAGATCATGTTTAGTACTATCAAAGGGAATATTTCTATCAATTTCAACAATAACAAAATTTTAATTCACAAAAGCATGAAGATTCTGATATTTTTATTAATGAGAATCTCAAAAATATGTGGAAACCAGGAAAATCTGGTGAGTTTATAGGAACACTTCTTTGGACAAACTGAGGTAGCAAGTGCAAGAGGAAACAATAAAGTGTTACCTGGACAAGATCAAAGATTTTCTGAAGAACAGAAAATTTAGGTAAGCTGACCAGACCCCAAAAGGCAGAAGGTAACAGCAACCTGCTTAAGGAACCAGAGGCGTGTCCATTAAGCCAATTCTCTATTTCCTCCCTCCAGAATGGAGGAACTGAAAAAGAATTTGCAAGCCATAATGTTACTTCCAAGAAAATTATCACAAATATAATATATTGAAATGGTGTTCTCATTAGGCAATAAGTACTAAAAAAAAATTAAAAACTGACAGCAAGATGGACTTTAAAAACGTCTCAACCAGCCAGGCGCAGTGGCTCAGCCTGTAATCCCGTGCTTTTGGGAGG